>NW_010396940.1:0-3306 GCF_000710305.1 Buceros rhinoceros silvestris | reverse complement strand
TGTCAGAGAAGGCCTTGGGGGTACTGGTGGATGAAAGGCTGGACATGAGCTGACAATGTGTGTTTACAGCCCAGAAAACCTGGAGGGTTACCATTACTGCCTGCTAAATCCAGCTATTTTTACTCATAGCCAAATCACTGACATTTAATTATTAGGGAAACTCTGTTTCATCAGTCTATGTAGAATGAGATCTCTCAAGCTTTGGTTTGTATCTTGTCAAAATGTAAAATGTGCTTTGTGCTTTGATTCAAATACAATCTACCGCTCACAAAACATATCACAAGTGTGATGGAAAAAATAATGTTCTCTAACCAATATCAGTGAATTACCAGATAAGGGAAGCAGTGATATATGAATCCTCCTTAATCTTATAGAAAACTACAGCGTGATAGAGAAGGATTACATGACACAAACACATTATCTGACATTTACTTCTGGTTTATCATAAAATATTTGCACCTCTTATATAGTAGGAATTGAACCAACCTGGAGCTAAACAAGAAAGGAGGAAATAAGAATAGTTCCTTTACTCTCATGTTCCACACAGACATCAAAAGCAGAACATCACTCAAATGGTTTAAATTAAAGTTATTAGGGCATTGGTATGTGTCGGTGTGTAAGGATTGCATTGCCTATCAACAGAGATATCAAATGCACACAAAATCTTTAATGGTACTTACTGAGATTCACAAATGTAGATCAATCAAATACTTTTTTAATGAACAGTAAAATTACAGAATACCATTATTTTGGGGGGAAGAAAACCAAAAAACAAAAACCACCTTAATATTTTAGATAGCTACTCCAAAGAAATCTTATAAATGTTTTATCCTCCACCTTTCATTTACAAAGACAATTGATAAAAAGCTGTATTTCACATTTTCCATGCACTTGAAACAGTTGTAGTTTAGAACTATCTTTTCCTTGATTAATTTGACAGCTATCAGTTTTTATAACAGCTATAGTAAAAGATTCTGTTATACTTGTTATTCTCCTTGCTGGTATAAATAAGAAAAAATTAAGATAATGTTGCATGTAAAATCATCCATTCTTATGGGTAACTCTTCAGCTTAGAATGGATGACTCCCATTCTTAGATTTAACCATTACTTGAAATTACTTCATGAGGAAGGAGGAAGGAATAAATACCCGTGAGAACAAGTGTAATTTTCAATTACTGAAAAAGTCTGGCTCACTCTACATGCATTGTGGGAAATTACAGGAAATAAAACTTCTTGCATGATTTATCAATATGCCCAAGAGAATTCAGAAAAAAGCTCCCAATATCATGCAGTCTCCTTTACATAACCATTTAATTTGTGTCAAGTTGTGAATGATCTCCACTGTGTTTGCAATATGGCAGAAAACAATGCACCAATAAATTTAGATGGTTTGTTTGAAAAGCACCTGTTTTAAATGATTAGTAAGATCTATAGGTAGTTAGGTAACACTGATAAAGAATTGTTTATTGATGAGAATAATTCTTCCTTTTCAATCGCTTTTATGTATTTGCCTGACTTTGAACAGTTGTGCTTTTCCAGAATATTAATAACTGTTCTTGTTGTTACTTAAAAAGGCAAAGACAAATACAATTACAATGTTATATTGTGTCATTTCTAACTCCAGCATGTCAGAAATACATCATTATGGACTTCATTCTGCTCCAATATTAATCAATGAATAGCAGAACTCCTGTTGACTACAATGCCCTAGAAGAAAGAACACACGATGAAAATCAAGAGCTTTAAACATATTCCCAGTTTAAAGTGTCTATCTAAGCATATACATTTATCCCTATTTTAAAGTAGAGGAAAAAAGCGATAAAGAGTACAGCACAGATCACCTACTAATGCCACAACCTTGTGTGTTGCGTTGCGTCTTTTCCTGATCTTGGCTGTGGAATTGGTCCGAATATTCACAACAATGTCAGATGGTACAACAGGGCGCTTCCTGTAAATGAGGGGATGTGTAATTGGGTTGAATCTTGGTAAATCGCAGGTTCAGATAGTTTGCCATATATCTTATACAGTAACTTAAACCTCTGCAAATCCTACTATAAACTCCTCAAGTGAAAGTCTGCTGTTCTACATATATCACCTGGAACGAAGAAACCTCTTCTTTGTTGGCTCTTAGGCACTGCTGTAACATGGGTAACAGCAATAGCATATTACTGATGAGGTATCAGCTGTGCGGGGCCAGCATTTAGTTCCTCTGGAAGTAAGGTGAGAAGCACATCATCTAAGCCAATCTTTCCACTGAATTCAATGAATAAATCTGATTTTAAAAAGTACATTGTGTAATGTGGAACATATCCTGTTTTGATGGAACAGGGACTCTGCCAAGGCAGGAATAACACAGAATCATGCACAATACACTACAGCAAGCACTTTGTGCCAGCACATAAAAGCATTCAACAGTAGCTGTTTAGTCATAATCACAGTGGCACCAAAAAGGCAGCTTGCAATTTCCGTAACTCTGTGTCCAAAAGCGTGATCATGTTTAAAGAAATTAATTACAACTCTGTAAGAACTAACCTATCCTGGGCACATGAAACCCAGCTACGGAGTCAATCATTATAAGGGCTTGCAACGTATCTGAAGCTATATTAACTCTCATCAACACATTTGAGGAAAAAAAAGAGAGTAGTATTTTTATTGTAAATTAATGGGAATCTATTCCTTATGCATCTAAAATTGTGATGGCAGTCAAGGAAGCAGTCAAGTAGGCCTAACTAAAGGGATAGGTGAGTCATTAAGGCACTATGAACGCTTACTTCTCTGCCAGGTGAAAGAGACTTGGCTTTTGTCACGCTACCCATAAATGTGATTTCAACCTGCAGCTTCAAAAACATGAGAAGACTGTGCTGCATGTATTGACCGAACTGCAGAGTTAGGTAAATTTTCTGTGGAAAGTCGTATCAGACTGCATACCTCTAGGTAAGAGCTTGTGATTAAAAAGCAGAGACAGGCTCCTCAGTCCCTGAGCGGTGGAGTTTCAGCCACACAGCTGTTCCCCAGGATTTCACAAAGGTTAGCTGCATTGTACTGTGTGTTTTTAGGCACTGAACTTTGATGCCCCTGCATCACACAGTGAACCCAAACCAAAAACCTGCTTTCCACTAAAATGCAGGATTCCTACAATTCTTTGCGTTATACTGGTAAGTCTTCATGCATGTCTTACTCTGACACTCTCTAAACATGAGCTCACTACAAGAACATTATTCTGTTACAATGTTTAAAAAGAAATTACTTTGAACTCATTTGAAACAAAGCAAAATCATCATGTACTGAATTATAGAGAAAAGATT
>NW_010396939.1:0-20145 GCF_000710305.1 Buceros rhinoceros silvestris | reverse complement strand
GGGGGTGTGGAGGGGTATGATCCCCATTAATTCCTACAGTTTGAGGTATATTAGAGGATACATCATTACACCTTTTTGATTCTGCTTCTTCATTTGAAATTTCCTTGTACTCAGAAGAGCTATCTGTATATAGAGAAGCTTCCTGATCTGCTTTCTCATTCCTCTGTAAATAATATTTGGCATTTACAAGAACTGACTGAACTTTTACTTAATTTAATTTCTTCCTGATTTTCTTATAAACATTCTACTTCAAAGAAAAATATTTACCTTGTGCATGTCGGTGTTTATAACATATCAAATGAAGGGGTAATCATTTGGGGCTTATATTTCAGGAGCCCTGTCACAAAAAGAACAGATCAGCATGGATTTTCTATTTTTCCCACTAGAAAAATACTAAGATTTAAAAGCAGTCCCACGAGCACCTTGAGCTTTCATTCACAGAGTTATTATTTTTCTTTTCCTCTGCAATTAAAAACCAAAATAAATGAAAACCTAAGCTCCTGAGAAAGCCTGTTCACAACGGAACCCCATTTACCCTGCGGAAGCCGCCCTGTTCCACTCCCAGCCCCGCGGGACTCTGAGAGCTTCTCTCACTTCAGAGTAGTATTTTATTAGTTCTGCCAAGAGCAAATATCCTGAAATGATAAAAAGAATGGTGCTATGATATACTGAAAGAAAAAGGAAAAAAATAAAAAGTGTAGTAATTGAGTTTTGGGTAAAAAGTTAAATGAAGATGAGTTCTGACTTACAGCTCAAATAATTACAAATTTTCTTACAAAAAGCTCACACTAAAAGGTATAAAAGAATACCAAATTATAGAAAAATCATATGGCATTGAGACAGAGAGAGAAACTTCAATTTTATATGCTATTTAGTGCAGTCAGTTGTACAACATGATATTTAGGTTCTGATTCTTAATATAGCTGGATTTCTGAATTTACCTTTATACAAAAATTTTCTGCTTAGTTTAAATAAATGCAGACAGAGCAGCTCAAGGGGCAACACTGGTTTCAGAGTAAGTACATAATGGAAGCAGGACCGCAATTTCTTTTTCCCTGTGAATTGATTTTGGGTCTAGTGCTCTCCCTGTCACGTGCAACTTTACAAAGCTCCCCTGAGTCGTGTCGTGTTGCCAGCAGCTGCCCATCTCAGGTCTGAGAGTGCCTCACCACAGCGTCTGCCCTCTTTCTTTTTGTCCACTGCAATTACAAGGAAGGTTCTTTCTCTGCTTGGCCTAACAAATGAATAATAAAAGTTGTAATGGGATGTTGGGGAAATGTTTTTAGCATTCGGGGTTTTTTTCTTTCTTATTTCTTCCTCATTTTTCTTGTTTTTATTTCCGGATTCCCATTCATTTCATACCACGAGGTATCATACAGTTAGAACTTTCTGGAGAATGTTGGTGTCTGCTCACAGACACTTGTTTCAGGTCAAACAGAAATACCACTTGGTCCATGCTTGCAATTATTTTACATTTGATTTGTGGTATTGTTTGAGCAGGCAGGCCGTACTAACCCTTGAGGATATGGAAACCCCCATCTTAATTATGCGTTACAAATAAATTTAACATTGCATATCTGGAAGCAAAAATTCCATATTTGCAGTTTCTTAGTTAAATAAAACATGTGTGTTTTACTAATGTCTTTCTGCAATAAGATTTGTTCCGGCAAAATGCATAATACATTTTAGCAGGACAGGCCTCACGTTAAAATTGAGCTTATGCTAGATTGCTTTGCTGCCTTCTGAATCATATTAAAACAAACCCAAAATATTATTGCAATGCTTTATCTGTCTTTCCTCTGTGCTTAACATGATTATTATTGGTATATATTTTTCATATTAAGAAATTATCATTCAGGACCAAAGTTATACCTTCTACCTTATTCTAAGGCACAGTGAACTGAAAAGTCATTCCAGTTCTCAATCTGGAGTTCCCACTTTGTGACAGTGTTAAGGGTCGAGGGCCGAGGCAAATAACCCCTCGAATTCCCTTAACGATTCTCCTCTGTCTTATTAAAGACAGAAGGAGTTTAGGGGAGAAAAGAAGAAATTCACACCTCGGTTTGAATTTGGGAAGCTGAAACAAAACTTTTAATAAACAAGAAAGCCACACAACTATTCTCTACTAATACATTTGCACAAACCGAGAAAGGGAAAAAAAACTAAGAAAAGAAGACTCAGACAACCAAAGTTCTGTACGGTCCTGTTCGAGGTCAGTGCTCTGGGCAGGCATCCAAGAGCAAGGTGGGAGTGAAGGCTTCTACTGGCCTCCAGGCGGGGAGCAGGATAAAGTTCTGTCCGCGGCTGCGTCCCAGGCGGAGCAGAATTCCTCTGCAGCGAGGAAGAGACGGCGGTCCTTTCCAAGGTCAGAGTTCTGGGCAGGCAGGCAGCCAGCGATGAGGTGGGAGTGAAAGCTTTTGCCCTTCTGCTCCACAGCTGCATCCCAGACGGAGTGAAGTAAAATTCTGTCCGCGGCGGGGGGGAAGGAGTGCCCCCGCGCACAGCCGATTTAATAGTAGGGGAAAAAAAATCCTCAGCTCTCGGCAGAGCAAATTTGGATATTCTCACCTGATTTCAGACGGGACGGGTCTCACGGCAAAACAGTTCAGAGAGTTCAGAGTCTGTAGCAGGCCCTCAGGTTCCCTCTCAGGTCTCGGGCCTGGTTCGGCCTAATCAGGCCTAGTCGGCGGCAGAGCAGAGTGTGGGAGTCCCCTCTCCGTGCAGCGGGCGGAAGTCCGAGAGAGAGTCACTCCCCTGGCCTGCTGCCTTTAAAGGCTCCCGACGTAACGTTCCACCTGACTCTCTTAACCAATTAAATGCGGAATTATCTTATTTGCATGGAATAATTCTATTTGTCCATTTCCCAAAACAAGGAAGTTTCAGCTCAAACCAGGACAGACAGAAAAAATCTGATCATATATACAAGGAGATTTTCTAGCCAAAAAAAGCAACACTATTTCTTCAAAATGTGTTTTGCTAGAACTAGAACTAATTCGTAGAAATACAGTTTAAGTATTACAGAACACAGTCCAGCAGGAGACAGAACAGTAAAAGATAAATAACAGCTAGAATTTATTTTTCCCTTGAACAACTGTGGTTCGCAGAATCACCAAATCATTTTGGTTGGAAGAGACCTCTAAGATCCTCAAGTCCAACTGTTAACCCAGTACTGCCAGGACACCATAAACCATGTCCCTGAGTGCCACATCTACACATCTTTTAAATACCTCCAGGGATGGTGACTCCACCACTTCCCTGGGCAGCCTGTTCCAGTGCTTCACAACCCTTTCTGTAAAGAAGTTTTCCTAATACTCAACCTAAACCTCCCCTGGATCACATTGATCTGGATCATCCTATCACTTGTTACGTGGGAGAACAGACCAACCCCTAACTCGCTAGGACCTCCTTTCAGGCAGTTGTAGAAAGTGATAAGGTCTCCCCACAGCCTCCTTTTCTCCAGGTTTAACAACCCCAGTTAAACCCCCCCAGGGATGGTGCCCCCCCCCCTCCCCGGGCCAGCCTGTTCCAGTGCTTCACAACCCTTTCTGTAAAGAAGTTTTCCTAATACTCAACCTAAACCTCCCCTGGATCACATTGATCTGGATCATCCTATCACTTGTTACGTGGGAGAACAGACCAACCCCTAACTCGCTAGGACCTCCTTTCAGGCAGTTGTAGAAAGTGATAAGGTCTCCCCACAGCCTCCTTTTCTCCAGGTTTAACAACCCCAGTTCCCTCAGCCACTCCTCAGAGGACTTGTTCTCCAGACCCTTCACCAGCTTCTTTGACCTTTGCTGGACATTCTCCAGCACTTCAGTGTCCTTTTGGGAGTGAGGGGCCCAAAATTGAACACAGTGTTCAAAGTGTGGCCTCACCAGTGCTGAGTACAGGGGAAAACTCATGTCCCTACTCCTCCTGGCCACACTACTTCTGATACAAGCCAGGAGCCATTGATCTTCTTGGCCACCTGGGCACACTGCTGGCTCATGACTGGCTTTTGTGCAGGATCCAGCACTTGGTCTTGCTGAACCTCAAAGCATTGACCTCAGCCCATCAAACCAGCCTGTTGAGGTCCCTCTGCAGAGCCTCCCTGCCCTCGAGCAGATCAACACACCCCCCTAACTTGGTGTCATTTTCAGACTTACTGAGGGTGCACTCAATGCCCTCATCCAGGTCATTGATAAAGATGTTGAGGAGACCAGGCCCTAACACAGAAGCCTGGGGAACACCACTTGTGATTGGCCACCACTCTCTGGGCCCAACCATACATCCAGTTTTTGATCCAACAAAGAGGACGCTCATCCAAGCCATGAGCAGCCACTTCCTCCAGGAGAATGCTGTGGGAAACAGTGTCAAAATCTTTACTAAAGCCCAAGTAGACAACGTCCACAGCTCTTCTCTTGTCCACTGAACAGGTCACCTTGTCATAGAAGGAGATAAGTTCTTCAAGCAGTTCCTGCCTTTCATAAACCCATGCTGACAGCCTGATCCCCATACAGGTTGTCCTGCATGTGCTGTGTGATGGCACTCAAGATAATCTGTTCCATAACATTCCCCAGCATCAAGGTCAGAGTGACAGGCCTATAGTTCCCTGGATCCGCCCTTCTTGTAGATGAGCATCACATTTGCTAACGTCTAGTTGACTGGGACCCCCCTGTTTACCCAGGACTGTTGGTAAATGATGGAAAGTGGCTTGGTGAGCACTTCTGTCAGCTCCCTCAGTACCCTTGGGTGGATCCCTTCTAGCTCCATAGACCTGTGTGCATCTAAGTAGTGGATTGACCATTTCCTCATGAATTATGGGGGCTTCAATCCATTCCCTGTCTCTGTCTTCCAGCTCAATGTGCTGGCCACTTGAAGAACAACAGGTCTTTCTATTAAAGACTGAGGCAAAGAAGATATTTAGTACCTCAGCCTTTTCCTCACCCATTATGATCCCCCCACATCCAGCAAAGAATGGAGATTCTCCTTAGCTCTCCTTTTGCTGTTGATGTATTTATAGAAACACTTTTTATTATCTTTTATGGCAGTGGCCAGATTAATTTCTAGCTGGGCTTTGGCCTTTCAAATTTTTTCCCTGCATAGCCTCATGAGATCTTTATAGTCTTTCTGAGTGGCCTGCCCCTTCTTCCATCAGCCACAGACTCTCCTTTTCTTCATGACTTCCAGCCAAAACTCTCTGTTTAGCCAGGCCAGTCTTCTACCCCACCAGATCACCTTTTGGCATATTGGGATGGCCTACTCCTGTGCCTTTGGGAGTTTCTTCTTGAAGGATGTCCAGCCTTCCTGGACTCCTTTGCCCTTCTGGGCTGCCCCACAAGGGGCTCTGCCAGCAAGTCTCCTAAACAGGCCAAAGTCTTCCCTCCAGAAGTCCAAGGTGGTTGTTCTATTGACCCCCTCCCTACATCTTCAAATTTAAAACTCTACCATATCACGATCACTATGTCCAGGATGGACTCCAACCTTCACATTAGCAGCAAGTTCTCCTCTATTCACACACAACAGGTCTAGCTGGTGGCTAGACCTAGGTGGCTCCCTCACCAGCTGTGTCAGGAAGTTGTCTTCCACACAATCCAGGAGTCTCCTGGACTGTTTCCTCTCTGCTGTATTGTATTTCCAGCAGATGTCTGCTAAGTTGAAGTCCTCCACAAGAACAAATGGTAGTGATTGTGGGAGTTCCCCCATCTGCTTATGGAATATTTTGTCTGTCTCTTTGTTCTGGTTGGTTGGTCTATAGCAGACTCCCACCATGATATTTGCCTGGTTGGCTTTCCCCCAATTTTTACCTGTAAACACTCAAAACACAGAATTTTCTCAACCTTTTTTTCTCACAGGTTTTACTAAAATACAGTAAGTCACTTCAAGCAAATTGAAGAACGGGTGTGTTCTGAAATCTTTCACACAAAGTATTTTTGAGTAGCTAGGATAGCACCACCTAGCCTTCCAGTCCCTCTAGAAGCTAGATCCCGTGTGTGGCATGGCAGGTGGGACTGATGCAGACAGTAAGAAAGCTCCCTCTGCTCTACACAGTTGCCATCACTTACAGCCTATTGTGCTCTATATCACATATAAAGGGAGAGATAAAATTGCTGCAGCAACACTACCCCTGGTTTCATCCAAGGCACGTGTTCACATCTAAAGCAACACCACACCGAAATACATTGTCTTCTGGCACATATGTCATAAATCATTTGGAATTGCTTTGCAGGGCTCAACACTTTGCTGAACCAAGCCCTAGAGCACTAAGACTTCATATAAAAAAAAAGTTACAATTCCAGGAACTCATTTTACCTTGCGATATCCTCCAAGCTGAGCACAGCCAGACTGCAGAAGTGAGATCTATGGGTATTATCTCTTGGTTTCACTCTTTTTTGTGATGCTCAGAATGCCTGCTGTCACCATCAGGGAAACAGAAAGAAAATCTCCAAATTTCCCTGTAACTCACAGTCTGTAAACAATGATAGTCGCCTAAACCTGCTGCTGAGAACTTTGAATTTTCTGATAGATATCAATGAGAGGAGGCACTGGGAAAATACCAGACAGTTGTTCAAGCCCTCTGCAAGATGTAGTACAGAAAATTACTGTTCATGTTCAAACTTCATATTGTAATAGACACAAAAAATTACTACATTTTTTTGAGCAGGATTTGCTCTATGCCTGTAGGAAAGCAAAAACACAAAAAGTATCCACAATAAAACATCTGAAATAATTTGTCACTTTGGAAAATTTAGAATTCAGTATTTATGTCCTTAAAGAAGGTTGCACTTAGAATAATATTGAAATAAATGTATATTTTTAAAACTTTCTTTGGTTTTATTTAGTTTTTGCATTGTGAGATCTTTCTTTTTGCTTGTAACAGTGAATATGGGGAAATATGTTAGCTACAGGATATTTCATAGCACATCTCTGATAGCGATTCAGGAAACCATAGCAGCATTAGATTTATAATAAACTCAGTACACTCTACAGCTTAATAAACTTGCAGCAGACCTTTAGGAGCACATTAATTGCATGGATTCTAATTCACTTATTCCTTTAAAATTGAACAGAAGAATTCTTCATGAACAAATCCTTTTTCCTCAGTCATGTGCCGTTCTGCTAGTATTTTTCTTCTGCAAAGCATTTGTTTTAGCAACAGCACTAAGCGATCTTCTGGAATTAATTCCAGCACTCAAAATAGCATAATACATTTGTCTAAAGGTAGGCTGTAGCTTTCCAGTAGGCCTAATTCATGTTGGATTTCATTAAAAGTAATAGATACATCAGTCAGTTGACAGGTTTACTTTTGAAATGTTTACATTTTTAACCTCAGAAATACTTGACTGAAACATCTAAATTTTTGTGTGTGTGTGTGTGTGTGTGTGTGTGTGTGTGTGCCTCAGGGAAGGCATAAATCACATGCTTGAAATCCCTCTATTTCATAGGTTTAAACAGAACAAATCACAATATATTAACTACATCAACTAAGTAATGGTGATAACGCCTTGCTGTAGCAGTGCTTGCTCTCTCAAGATGTGTGGGGAAAGCTTGCAAAAACTACCAGAGAAAAACAAAGAGGGTTTGAATGGAGGGAGCTGCAAATCACCCAGGGGTTTATGTGACTAGGGCAGCCTCACCGCCTGGTGCGGGGGCTGCCGTGCCTCATGCCCCAGGTACTGAGCTGCAGTTCCCACAGCCTTGGCACCAACTGGGCCAACACACAGGGACAGGCTCCATCAACGGGAGTTGCACTGTGAGATTTGCAGAAGGCACATTTTTGCCCCAAAATAGCTGAATAATCCATGCTGTAGGGTTTTGGTTTCTGAAGTGGGTACTGATGTTTGATATTAAATGGCTCAGAATATAGATGATGTAATATATTTTGGTGGGATTCTGTACTACTTTTGGTGAGAAGATACCATTTTTTCTTGGCTTAACTATAAATGAATGACATAATATTGTTGGATTATAGCAACTCTAAGTTTGGTCAAAGGTTTGGTCAAAGGTCAAAGCATTCAAGGTGATAAAATTATAAATTTTTAAAGTTTAGTCTTTTTTTTTTCTTACATGACAACCAATAATGGATATGTTCTGTTCCTCCCCTGACAAAAAATCAGAATTTTTATGTTTAAAGACCTGCATTTTAGAACCGTTGATGTAATAGTTTGTAAGTGTATCTTAACCCGTACAGCTGTAACAAGTCAGATAGGTCTTTCAGAAGTCGTCAATGGGACTGATCCACAGCCCACTGTGAAACGTGCTGGGCAGGAGATCCATAGACCTTGTGCAGAGCCAGGAATTGAAAATGAAATGAAAAATCTTTTTTTGTTACACCTCAGTCTCAAAATACACATTTTCACCTTCCTGTGGGCTGCAGCAGTTGCTTCCACACCAACCTGGAAGGCTTAGATGGGAAAGTGAACGCTGGGTGAGGCCTTTGAGAGGTTTGACCTTAGATATACCCATCATGGTTACAGAGGAGCAAAGACACATCAGACACGTCATTTCAGCCAGAAGGTAGAGAGAATCACACCGAGAAAAACATGCCGTAGGTACACACTGGCTGTGGAGACAGGTTTCTGTGTATGATACCAAAACTAATTGTTTTTGGAGGAGGGGGTTTTGCTGTGTCCTCTGCCTACAGGCTGAAATACTTACTTCAAATACACAGCAGAAGAGTGTGTGTTACGGGCTGAGGGTCCGAGGTGCCCACCCCTCAAATTACCGTAACACTTAAAACACAAACATAGGGATGGCACCTGCAATTTTATACATTGCAGGTGCCCACGGAGTTTTACTGTTGAGCAGAGCAATCCATGGGTCTCTTCAGCTTGGAAGGATCAACCTTTTCTTCTTATAAGGGAGGAAGGCAGCTGGCATTCAGCTTTTCTGTTTTTGCTTTGAATTCTTAACATCTTCCTTATTGATTTCTGTCTGTTTTGCCTAGAAAATTTAGGGAGAAGGAAAACTGCCTCACATTGAACCTAATCACAAAAGAGTCTATGAATCTATGATTTGAAATGCATTTTGCTAGTATAATGTCTCCATCATGGGCCCAGACAGGGTTTCAGCCTTGTGACAAGTGTGTTGATATTGAAACCTTGTTCTATAGGAACCAGGAGGAAAACCTTCACTGCAATAATGTGTATTTTTACAGAGATGATCCTGATGATTACTCCTGATCACGACTATGGGTAACATCCTGCAATCTCCTGCTGTCTTGTTAATACAATTTAACTCCAGTTGTTCATATTCATTCACACGTGTGGTGTATTTGTGATCAGACTGATTAACACAACAACTTCACCTGATGGATTATCACTTTATGGAAAATAGTTCTCTGTCAAAAGGAAATAAATTATATTCTTGACGCCTGATAATAAGTAAAAGTTTAAAGAAGCTGATAACAGGGATCGTGGTAATTAAATCACAGACATAAAAAACCGAGAAATTAAAACCAATCATTTCCGCACCAGCTGTGCTCTCCTTGCAAGCTTATCTACAAAACCAAATTTACTTGTCATTGGACAAAAGCAGACTGTGCAAATTCTGCTTAGCACTGCAGATTTGTGTCAGAGACATGTATTTATAGGAAATAATGGAGACTTCAAGTACAGATTTCCTGCGGACATCAAAAAGACCAAAGACCGCTTTCCCTCTCCTCCCCACTAAATCTGTCCAGCTCAGCACATGTTCTGTGTCATCTGACACGGGAAAATCTGGGAAAACGCAGTGCAGTTCCCTGCCCTCTCCATCACCCTGTGACTGCATCTACTACATTTCTGCAGGACAGAGACACACACACACCAGCTTGGCTAATGGCCCGAGCAGCAATGATGGTAGAGCTGACATTACACCATCATTTCTTCACATGCCCAGGCTGGCTGTATCTGTTTTAAAGGTAGATCTACTATGCAGGCTGGATGCAACTGCACTGAGGGAAGGGAAGAGACAGGGTTATATGATCCAGTACATAGGTTTTGCCCCTGGGGGGAAGTTAGCCTCACCTTACTTGGACTCATTCCCTGAACACACACACGATTTTTTCATAAGTCCACCCTTTCAACAATCATGCTACTCTAACAGCCATAGTCTGTACTACAGGTAAGACCAGACAGGATCTCAAAACTCTCTCCCACGTTTTCTAGCCATGCCTGTAGCTGACACTGCATTCTACCTAACTATGAAATGTTTTAACTGTACTCAGCAAGGCTTCTGATGCAGATTGATCAAGACAGGGGTCTCAGGACTGTGCAACCCTGCAAGGAAGCTGCCACGACTCAGTGACCAAATGAGGATCCAGTTTTAATGGATCCTGTCTGTGGCTGCTGCAGCAATGGCACTGCTGTCCGTGGTTGCTGGGCTGACACTGGTGTGGCTGACACCCAAACGGAGCCTCCCTTCAGCCAGCTGTGCTCAGCACTCATGGGGGATGTACACGAGCTCTTTGTGCACTTACATAAGCCTGTCAGAAAGACTTTGTCACTTAGGACTTCCCAAGACATGACACGACCTTGCCCCTTGCCACCGAGAATGCCACACTGAGTGACTCCGAGGAGTTTGTAAGGGGATATAGTGGTGCTGAAAAGACAACTGTATGCTTGTTCCTAGGGGGAGAAATTGAAGAAAATTGGGGAATTTAGAGGAAGATGAGCACATCCACGCTTCTAGAAGAGCTGATAAAAAAAGAAAATCTCTGACTTTTGTTTTAGTGGTGAGTTGGTATTTGAGCTGGTAGTAGAGAATATAGAGAAGTGTTTTTATTAATAATGGCAAAACCACAGGATTTGGGCTAACTTAAAACACGCTGAAGTTGTTTGTGTTCTTTTCAGATGTTTGCTGTGAGATTTCATTAAGGAAATGTGGTAGGATCAGGTAGAAGCACATTATTTGATTCTGACAGGAAAGATTTCTATGGGATTCCTTAATTCCTATTTTGCCTCAGAATAAATGTTACTTTAGGAAGCAGAATTTTCTGTTAAAGATGGAAGACAACACCAGGGTGAGTTGGACGGGGTACAAAGGGTTACCATATGACTGGGTCACTTTAAACACTTGTATCCTAAAGCCACTAATATCTTTGAAAAAGAATGAATCTTCTGAAGTCTGAAACAAAAAATGCTCAACCAAATGCAAAGGCAGATGCTGTTAGCTGCTGTGTAAAACCGTGGAAATTAAGGCAAGGGCCTTTGCTGAGTTTGATTTGTCATAGCACTGGAAAAGGGCAGCTAAATGCAACCCCTTGTTATTGAAAACGGAGAGATCCCATCAAAACCTTTGAACGAGGTGGGAGAGGTGAGGTCTGACACCCTGAAGTACTCCAGAATGACAGGGACAGCAGTGGTGGCAGTCAGCTGATAGCAGGCGCAGCAGTACAAGTTGCATTGTTGCTCCTGCTTCACGCCACCCCGGGACTGTCAAATGTCACATCAGTGGCAAGCACATGGCTGTGGTTCCTTAGACACCCTGGAACTGATGAGCTCTCAAGCCTCAGTGCTAAAGTTTAAAGTGAGCGCTGCTTGCCCCACAGGGAAGATGTGCTCCCTGGCCCTCTCAAGCCCCAGGGCATTGCTGGAATCCATCTCCTCCGCCCCAGGGCAGTGGGGGGCTGCAGGACTTCCTTTGGGCCTTGTTGGTTCCATTGCCTGCCAGGTCTCCCAGACCTGCTTATGCCAACCCCAGACAAACAAATGCATTTTCTATATTGAGAAATGAATTTGAACTTAAGACCTCATCTTGCGTAGGAAAGTTCAGGAGTCTCAAACCTCTTATAAAAAGTTAACCAACAGCAATCTTTCTTTTTTTATGTCTGTGAAGTGTTTAATTGAAAAATTGTCTCTTAAGCAGAATATGTACAGCGTTATTAAATGTTTTATAATGCTTTTCCAATCAACGGAACAGGTAATAAAGCTTGAATTTTTATTTGGTATTTTTTTCCTGTAGGGCAAGAAACAGGAAACCACAATTTTGTGTTCCGGTCCTAAAACGAAGTTTGTAATCTCAGTTTCCCAGAGTGGAAAGTCCGTTTCATGACTATGTTTTCCTAACTCTGCGATAGATCTGTACTTCCATTTTTTAGTACACATCTCACCTTTAATTTTCTAAAACAGCCTAAAGATATTTAAAGATAGAAAATAACATAAATGTACCCCTCATGAATGGCAACACTTTAGACAAACTTCTGTGTATATCAGTACGGATAATTGGATAAACCCGCTTAACTACTGTTCTCATCTATTTTGCAGCATAAGTAGCTTAGTCACTGGTGAAATATTACAAGAAAACACAGGAAAACCTCCAGAACCGCCCCCCCACCCTGAGTAATCTCAGGAAAGCGATGACTTCTACAACATGAGGTGGATTGACCCCAGCCAACAGATAAGCACACACCAGCAGATCACACATTTCCCCTTGAGTGGGCGAGAGAAACAGAAGAGTAAAAACAAGATATCCTGGGCCAGGATAGAGACATTTTAATAAGTGAAGGGAAGAGAAAAAAACACCAAAACAAGTAATGCAAAGGCAATCACGTACCACCTCCCACCAGTAAACAGCCTACCTAGTCTCTCAGCAGTGACTGCTTTGGAAAGACCAGACCCCCAGTTTTGCTGCTGACCATGATGTTAAAGGGTATGCAGTACCCAGGACATGGTATGGAATAGCCCTTTGGCCAGCTGGGTTCCGCTGTCTTGGCTGTGTCCCCTCTCAGCTGCCTGCTCGCCCTCAGCCCACTCACTGCACTGGGGGCAGTGTGAGAAATAGAAAGCCTTGACACTGTGCAAGTACTGCTCAACAATCAATTGCTGTGATAGCAACACTCTTTTGGTCACAGGTGTTACACACAGCACCATAGGGGCTGCTATGAAGAAGGTTAACCCCATCCCAGCCAGATCCAGTACAAACTTCACTGCAGTTACCACACCAAGGTTTCTCACACTAGCTTGCTTTGTGCATATACCAGCTCTATCCCAGCACTGTAGGAAGTCCTGCAATGACTAGTTGCACTTCCTGTAAAACACCTGAAAGAGAAGCCTTGGAAACCTGAGAAGCGCTGCATAAAATTCCCACCTTGCTCCCAGGTGGGATGGGCATGCTGGGTAGACTATGTCAGCTCCACGGGAACAAGAGATTGTGGTTGGAGCTGGTAGAAAATTCGGTGGGAGAAAGCTTTTGGTTAATAAAGGAGTTTTTATGTCTGTGGTGTAGCAGAGATGCTGTTCTGATGGCTAGGGATAAGCGTTAGGAGAATTGTAAGGGCTCACCTTGGAGTGCATAGGCCCTACAAAACTCTGAGCACACAGCCTTACCCTTGCAGGTATCTCAATATCAGTTCAGCATTTCCCACCTGAAATATTTATCTCTAAATTAAACAATCTAGTCAATCCTGAATCAAACCTTGTTTACCCAGAACTGTGCAGCACCTGCTTCAAGCAGGCTTAGACACAGGCTGCAAGGAGGAGAACAGAGGTATAGGAAGGATAATTATAATTTTGGCTAGATATGAGACAATACAGTGTTTGGGTGGCTTTTGCTGTGCCTCTCTTGCCCTGTATGACAGACTTGTCTCCCTGCATCTCCCAGTAACACTTTGTTTCTGGGTACGTTAGAGGTCGCTGTGTCTGGCAAGGATCTCTTCTGAGGCACCTCTTTCTGTAGTGCTTGCAGTGACCTCTGTCCTCTCTGGAGACACCAGGTTTCATAGAGATACTGACTGCCTAGGAGTTACATTTTGCTCCTCTCTGCTTTGAATAACTAATCCCGGGGGAGATGGTAGCCCAGTCTGGAAAGGAAGAGACTGAAACAAACATATTTTGTGTAATGATAAAACTAAAACTGAGAAAGCATCTGAGAGCAGCTTGACAGCTGCAATTGCTCACAAAATAGATTTTATTTATTTATTTATTTTTCTTTCTCTAATATATTCCTAGCACAGGCTATTTCTATTCAATCATAAGAAGGCCAGACTGACTCCTTCAATGGAGCCACTGCTCATTTTGAATTCTCCGGGCTATAAGAAGCCACATCTTCCCCAAGCAAGATCATGCATATCTGATTTTTCCCTTTCCAGTGCAGCAGAAAGCAAACACAGTAACAGGCAAAGCCCCAAGCCAGTACACTCCACCACCCTGTTACGTTTGTGCCCCTGCAAATTTTTGGTGTGATCAGACAGCTGACAACTGGTAAATGGTTTGCAAGATGAGAGCTCACAAGTTGTTATTGCATTATCGTCCTCCATCCATATTATGGCGCTTTCATGTAGAACACCCACACAGAGATAAAAGCGATTGCTGTTTAAGTTTCTGGGTGATAACTTCTGCAAGTCTGCCTCGGCTGTCCTGTAGACACGTGGTCACCCTGCCCTGAAGTACCAACAGCATACGGGGCTCAGCTGGACAGTTTGGTTGACCTTAAATGTCCAGTGTCTCTCTGAATATTTGACATGAGTATGTGTTCACATAAGGAAGATATCAAGTGAACCTCACTCTGCTGCAGAGAGGTTCTGCCAGAGAGCAGAAAGGAGGGACCAGGATTGCTCTCCCTCCCTCTCACAGGAACCAACAGCGTCTCCAATGCAGAGCTGTGGGAATGCAAAGGGTTTGTGGCTTCTGCTGCTCCCTCCAACTTAGGTACAACTCTGATGAAGCACGGCCAGGAGATCGCATCCTGATTAAATTCAGCTGACTGAGGAAAATGAGCTTTGCTGGACTTTGCTGGAGATCAATCCAGCTGTTCTGGAGCACAATTTCTTCATTTCAGAAGTATCCTCTCTGCTTGGTTTGAAACTGGGGAAAAACTGCAAGTTAGCAAGAGAAGATAAAACAAAACAGCTCTTCAGCATGTATTTTTATGTTTCTGAAAATTTAGACAGAGAAGAGCAGCTTTTCCTGTCTTTTTCCTCAACCCTTTGAAAACAGAATTTTTTATACTATTTCTTCTGTTGCTGAGGAAGAAGCACGGGCTGATGTATATTCTTTGTGAAGGGATGAGGTCGTAGATATTTAACAGACAAAGCACAGGAAGAGTTACTAGAGATCACTATGCTTCACACACTTTCTACTTACTTTCAGCTCATAGTCACACTAATAGCCATTTATATTAGCTGGCCCAAAGGTCAATGCTGGCTTCCCTTTTAGTGGCTACACTTGAGGTGAAAGTACAGGGACTGCATGATCTTGACCAATGTCAGACCAAATAATGAGTTTCTTCCTTGAGACACTGATATACTGCTGTGTCCTTATCAAAGACAGTGTTGCAGCTCTGGGTTCTTCTCAAGAATACGTTCACGAGGAACCATGTTCATGTGACTATTAAACTCGGCAGGACTATTCCTGTGACAAAGTACCCAGTGTATCAGCACCATTGTTAGAGCACACTCTTTTTTTAAACCTCTACTGCTTTGTGAATGTAAAATAAGTAAAATTATTTAGTGCACAACAAATCTTTACTATACAGGGAATTTGTCAGTGCTTTCAGAAAATGCGCATTTTATATAATCTTGTAAATATTATAAAACTAACAACGAAAATAATTTAACACAAAATACTTGCAGATTCTGTGTAAACCCAATCTTCTAGCAATATTCATCTTATTGTACGAATTAAACTTGCAATAAATTGGTTGCTTTGTACATAATATTGACATCACTTAGTTTTTCCATAGGGACTTTAATTAAATGCATGCATTAGCAACTGTGTATCTAATACATCCAAAGGAAAGACTTCTCTTTGGTGCAGTTTTATATATTTTTGAGCTGTCCAGAGCATCATTTTTCTCTAGCTTAAGTACTCCTGACTTTCACCAACAGTAACCCCAGCTCCAGATAAACTGGTAGGAAGGAAGTGAATGCTGGTGAAACCAACAGGACTACCCTGGTCTTACGGTGGCTGGACACTGATCCTTACTTGACCTTTCACATTTGAATAGGTATGACTACCCACTGTGCTCCCCATCCCCAGAGTCTGTCACCCCTTCAGCCACACCCTGTCTCTGCAGTATTACGGGGCAGGAGGATCAACACAGAGAGAGCAAATAAATAGGTTTGGGCACAGGCCTGTCCCATGGAAGAGCCCAGTGCAGTCATCAGCTTTGCTCACATATTATAAAAAGAAAAGGAAATTTGTCTGAAGGTAAATGATCCTCAACTGTGAGTTTCCTCTTCTTCGTCTCACCCCATCTAGGCCCATCACATTCTGAATCTGTCATGATATGAAGATTGATGGAGGTTTTGGGTTGTAATGTACCCACAACTTCCCCTAAAACTGCAAAAAAGTGGGAAGGATTGCAAATCTAAAACTTTGTCTATATATCCTCTGCTGCTGAAGGATGATGGGAAGGAGGCATTTAAATGTCCATGAATTATGTCACTTCTGCTCCCTGACATATCTTGCATATAGTGCTATTACTTTCAACTGCCTTACATTAGTTTTTCTAAATCTGATTATTACAGAACAAAGACCATCAGAAAAAGCAGCTGAGGGTCAAATTTCAACCTACAATCCATCTCCGACACTGGGAAGATGCTTTACCCTTGTTAGAGTTGGTCATTGCTCTTACTTTTACTTAGCATAAAAGGCAATTCTTAAAAGCATTCATTTTGATTTCCCAAATTTAAAATGTGGAACCTGCCATGTTTCTTATATTGAAGATAACTCTGAAGTATAAAAATTGTCCTGTGATCCTTGAATCATTTTCTTTTGAATCATTTTGTCTCAGTTGGTGTTTCTCCTAAAAGGTTCACAATGCCTGGGAAAAGGAAACAGAAAGAGCTAACTGTATGCCAAGAAAGCTTCATAATCACTTATTCCAGCCAATAAACTAATTGATTCAACTTGGCAAGAGTTTCAC
The DNA here is from genome assembly GCF_000710305.1 of Buceros rhinoceros silvestris. NCBI lineage: Eukaryota > Metazoa > Chordata > Aves > Bucerotiformes > Bucerotidae > Buceros > Buceros rhinoceros. The sequence continues at coordinate 3,321 of NW_010396939.1, read as the reverse complement.
ACTCTAAATTTGCGCCCAAAGTGAGTGATTAAGTGCCTCGCTTTCCCCTAGACACGTTCACTTCCAGCTATAGCCAGCAAAATGGGCTGTGTTAGCTAGTTAGTACCAATTTCCCTTGCTGCTCAAGAGGGTTATATATTATGGCGCTGATGACAGCACCGCCTGGAGAAATGGGAGTCAAGGGCACTGGAGAGGTGATCCTGGCTGTGCCACTAACTGAGAGCTGCTAAGCCTTGGGGTGGGATTTGCAGAGCGTGTATGGGGTTTAGAGAATTTTGTTGTGCTGGGAAGTCTGCACAGATACCTATGGTGGTTGCTGCTTTTTCCTGGAGGAGAAGAGAGGAGGTCAATGAGGCTGCAAAGATGCTCAGCCCTTGTCTCTTCCATGGCAGGCAGCCCTCTCCTTCTTAGGACCTGAGCTTTTGGGACTGGGAGTATGAGCAACCCTTGGCCAACTGCATTTAGACCAAAAGCAAAGCGAAAGCTGGAAGTTTTCTGAAACCGGCTCTTGTAAAATAGATCCTTCCTTGCAACCTCAACCAAGCCTGTAAGATTTGATCTAGGGCTGGCTCCACAACATAACTGCTCTATCTGGGGATGGGTGGGGTTGGTCAACTGTGCCAGACCTGCTGCGTTGACTTGCTGCAGCTCAAGCAAAGCTCTAGCAATGCCGCAAGAGGACATGCTGGTGGCTACTTCTTTGAAACTTCACACCTCTGCTGTCACTGGCTGTGCAAAAACAAATTACAAAGACACATCTCACATGTAGAAACTTGGTTTAGCCTTGAATAGCTCTGCAGAGCACTAAGCTAATTTAGAGACTGGTTTTATAATACTTTCAAAATACCTCAGTGCATAATTTCAAGAGACTTAAAAGAGCCAGTGCTGTGATACGTAAACACTCAAACAAAGTTTGTTAGGCTGGTGAAAATACAGTTTCTTAATCTTCCATTATCAAAGTTAAAGCCAGGACTGTATTTCTCTCTGATCAAGGAGCAAACAATCAGCAGCTAGCATCGTTGTCAGTTTCCATTAGCTCTGCTTTTGCTATTTCAAAGGGACCAATGATATTCCTTTCCCTTTAGGTTCACTGATGCTGGTGTGGCAAAATGACTTTATTAGCCCTGGTAAATTATTTCTGCTCAGTAATGAAGCTAGAGATATGAAAAGAAAAATGTTGAGAAAAGCAGGAAGCAACACAACCCTACTGTGTTGCTATTAGAGAAGAAACTCACAGCCTCTCTGCCAAGGGCACTGCAGTTAGAGCTGCTTGAATCAGCCAGCAATTAATCCTGTTGGCAAAGCAGTTTTGGAGCATACCTTGTTTCTTCTTCTGCCTGCTAATGATAACAGGCCAGAAGCTGGTAAAGATTTAGCGCAGATCTTCTCAGCAATCTGACATCAAAGTGATATGTGTGTTGTGGTTTGAGCCCACCCAGCTGGCAACGAAGAACCTCACAGTTGCTGGCTCACTGCTACCCACCTCTGGTGAGATGGGGAAGAGAAAATACAACAAAAGGCTCAAGACAAGGGTCAGGACAGTTATGGTCATGGGCAAAAGACAGACTCCACTTGGGGAAATGAGATCAATTTGATTTAAAAAACAAACCCACAGCCAACTCACCAATTGAATCAGAGTAAAACAGTGATAAATACAATATGACTAAAATAAACATACCTTTCCTCCTCTCCTCCCTTCTTCCCAGGCCCAGCTCTGCTACCTCTTCCCCCTAGTAGTGCAGGGGGACAGGGAGTGGGTGTTGTGGTCAGTCTATTCCATGTTGTTTCTGCTGCTCCTTTCTCCTCAGGGGAAAAACCCCTCACAGTCCTACCTTGCTGCAACATGGGGTCTCTCCTATTGGAGACAGTCCTCCACTAACATCTCTTACCAATGTGAGTCCCTTCCATGGGCTGTGGTCTTCCCAGAGACAGATTGCTCCCCTCAGAGTCACAGACTTCTCCAGTATCAGTCCCCTGCTCCAGTGGGGGATTCTCCATCAGCCACAGACAGGATTCTACCCCAGCATTAATCTCTAAGTGCTGCAAGGGCTCAGGCTGACATTTCAGCAAGGGCTGAAAGGGAATGGCTGCTCCAGCATGCCCTTCCTCATACTTCCGTGTTGACCTGGGTGTCCACATGGTTGTCTCTCTCCTGTCCTACTTCTATCCCCCCCAAAAAGACCCTCCAAAACAAAAAAACTTGCCCAAAGGTTTTCCCAGTCTTAAATATGTTATTACAGAGGTGCTGATTGCCTTGGCCTTGGCCAGATGTGGGTCAGACTTGGAGCAGGGGGAGTTTCTTGAAGCTTTTTACAGAAGCCACACCAGTAGCCCCCTCCTTTGCTACCAACACCCTGTGAGACACAAACCCAACCCCACATGATAGAGTCCACGTAGGGGCTTGCATTTTTGGTGATATAGCATGGCTAATATAGGCAAGGAGTAGTTCCACTTCTATGGGTTCAGGTTGCCCATTTCTGGAAATCCTCCTTTCTTCCTTCTCCCTCCTTAGCGGTCAAAATTTTAACTGTTCAGAGGGAAAACAATACCACAGTTGCACCGTGGTTGGTTAACCCTCTGCCGTCTTTCCTAACTGCTGCTGGGAAAGGGGTGACATAAGTTTTTGTCTCCAACCAAGCAAGCTGAATAATAAGGATCAAGGCTTAGAAGCAAGGTAGGAGTTTCCCCACAGCAAGTTAAAAGACTGTCTTCCCGTTATGGCTGCAGCAATTCAATCTGGGCTTGAAGGTAATGAAAGAGCTTCATTCATTTAATCATATATTGATCGATTGCTGTAATATACTATGTCAACAATTCCTGCAAAAGAACAAGGGCTGGCTGAAATAAATCAGATTCCATCAGATTCAGTTACAAGAAGTAAAAATTATGTCAATATACTAGATGTCTGGTTCTGGTGTTCTGCCAGAATTGCCCATAATAAATTTTCAGTACCTCTAAATATTTCGTTTATCAAATCCAGTACTATGCATTTTCCGGAGGCAGCAACATCTCAGTTTTGCTCTCATATTGTAATCTTTCATATTTAAAAGCCTTTAAGAAGGCCCTGTTTTTTTGTGCTTATTACACAGCACAAGAGCTGGAAGACAAAATATTTTCTTTTAGAAGTAAAATTTCACAGCATGTTTTAGCTGTATTTAAATAATCTGAGATTGGTTCTTGGCTCTGTCAAGGCTTTTGGGGGTAAATCCATTTCCATCTCCACCTTCTGTTGTCCATCGATCAAGTGTGTGTAACGACTCATCCCTTTGTTTCCCCTTGTGCCTCTCTACATTACTGTCCCGGTTTGGGCTAGACTTCCTT
>NW_010396938.1:0-21722 GCF_000710305.1 Buceros rhinoceros silvestris | reverse complement strand
ATTTCTCCTCATTCCTTTCCTCTCTCCAAAGGAAGTAAAGATCATGGCAAGAAAAAAAATGGAGGAAAATGAACCTAAAAACTTACTGTTATTTAAAGTTTGTATAGCAGTGTAGTATACTCTTTGTGTTGTTGTTCATAGTAAAAGGATGTGTAAACAACATAAGGAGATTTTTAAGCTTGTTGCAGTATTAGTAACGAAAATGAAGGGTTTTTTTAAAAACATGAAAATCCCTGTGCACTCCTTTGAAACAGCCAATTAACTTACATTGCATACTGGCTTAAACGAACTGATCAAACATAAAAACACTCCATCAGTCTTCATCTTGAACTCCAATTCTCTAAAGGTTAATGTATCATCCTCCTTTATTTATTTCAATGGTTTCAGTTGTTGATATGTTAATATATGTATTGGCAGTAGGTTTTAATTTCCGTCTCATTTCTTTACTATGGAAAAGGGATAAAACTCTTTTGCCAAAAAAAAAAAAAAAAAAAAAAAAAAAAAAAAAAAAAAAAAAAAAAAAAAAAAAGAAAAAAATCAGGAGGAATAATTATAGGATGATTACTCTTCCTTCCCTGCCTCATTTTCTTTCTCCCTCAATAAGTAAAATAAATAGGAAGGCTGTGTTCTGGGAGAAAAATCACAGTCAAGCCCATATTGTTCCACTTGTCTTTTAGCTCTTCAGTATTTAATATGTAAATTTATTAGCACTCCATTGGAAAAAACCAATGTTATTTCATGCTACAGAAATACATTGCATGGAGATTTCATTTTAATTAATATTTCCCACTTGCTTGCAATTCTCATTAGTTCCCACTCTTTTTTGGCTAGGGAAGTTTGCACATTCCAAATTTACTCCAAGGAAAATTAATCATTTACCTTAATGGTAGATAGTACTGTGGACTTCCATGCATATAGATCTCATATAGTTGTCTATACTGATGAATGTCATTTTGAATGACATGTTGCAGCTCTCAGGTTGATTGGATGCTAGCCCAAGGGCATAGGTACCAGGCAAAGATGATTTTACTAAGAAGTTTGCATAACAAGCAACTGTCATCTCATTAGCAAGCACAAGCATTTTTGCCACATGCTGTTTAACACATCGTCGCACCTGTTCACACCTCATTGTCCTAAGAATTCAGTTAGGCAGCTTTCTGTTGGCATTATATTTTTGTTCCTTACTGAGAGATGGTTATTCTGTGCCAGATTCAGAGGTGTGAGATAAGTGCGGTTTAGGCTTTACAATACCATGTGCTGTGAATACTACTCTAAGGGGGTGTAAATAGTTTGAATAATAACTAGCATCCCTGACCATTTTATAGCTCTTCCTGCTACTTGCTGCTCTTTTGGAAATGACATTATCTATTCTCATAGCTTATAAAACTGACCACTTTATGAATGCTCAGATTGATATATAATCTACCTTCTTTTCCTCTACTTGCTATAAAAACACTTTGAAGCCCCAGAGTAAGGCTTTTCTACAAAAAGAAAGTGAAGGTACCATCACATTTTGCACGAGTCATTCCTTCATCTTGGCCTTGTGCACCTATGCAGCTGTAGCTCAGCCACTGCACCAGCTTCAGCCCTGAGTTACATATCCTGGGGGAACCCTATTGCCTGCAGGCTGGGATTTTGGCCCACGAGGAGCCAAAATGCAACTTGTTACTCCTGCTGAGGTGTCTGGTCAGCCAAAGTGTGCATCCAAGTCTTACCCTTCACCATGATTTAGCTTCAGGGTTGAGATGTAGAGGTCTTTTTCGGCCCTAAATAATGAAGAGAAAAATGAAGTAGTACGTATTAGATAAGCTAGGGTCACAGATGTGGGTGGATGATAGCAGGGGAAATGTGAGAAAGAGATTGCAGCTGTGGATCTGGAGAATGTGGGAAGAAAGAAAACGAGGAGGTGGGAGAAGGCTGATTTCACTGGTAAGACAGATGGACAAGTGTTTTCAAGAGAAGAAGGTGGAGGAGAGGACGCCAGCCTTGATAAATTGGAATTGCTCATGGCCCACCTACCTAGTCAAGTTGTATTGCCTGTCCAACTTGCCCTTTTCATTTTTTGGTGACTGCAATTGTAAAGGCAGCTGCACGTACCTTGTTTTTCCCAGAATATTCAGAAATAAGCCAGATGTGGAAATTCGGGGAGAAAATATTGTCCAGTGTGCTACATTAATGGAAGTGTTTCTCACCATTTTTTTATTTCTTGGTGTACGAGAAAAAGCAAAATATCCTCTATATGCATCTTGTGGTGTTCTGCCAATCTAAAAGTACTGCTTTATTTAGTTCACTTTTCCCTCTTCGTTTACCCTATTGAACATACAGTACTCTGCAAAGTGTTACAGTGTTTCTGCATTTTGTCATGTCTTATTTCTTAATTGGTCAGAAATAGATATCATTAACAACTGGGCTCAGGGAATAAAATCTGAATCTTCCATTGCTCTTATACAGAGGATGCACTATGCGTTGGTGTCTACCAGCTTTTCTTAGGCCACTTCTCAGCTGACAAAATAGAAAACGTAAGTATAGGATGGCACATGACTTGCGTTTGATCCACTTAAAGATGCAGAGTTCTTAACCGTCCTTAACAGCATTTGCCCCTCTTTTTTAAAAGACTCAAAACTATGAGTCACTTACTGTCATTATGATCATATATTTATCATTCCCCAAATTGTGCCAGAAACTGAGACTGGCATGGTAATTCCGTAAAAAACCATACTGTTTTTGTTTCACTGCTGTCTTGATGAATATTTGCAAATTTGGTCCTTGCAGATATCTCTGGATAAAGGGGGTTAATTTTTAGTGAAATATCTGTGAAGTATCCTATGACCTCAGTTAGGAATGACTTGAAGCACGCAACACTTCTCCCTCTTTTCTCATGTTTTTTGTTACAGAAAGCTCAAAGATGGTGCATCAAAACAGATCAAGAGACCCACTTATTGCTTACTTGCTGTGCACCACAGACTCTTCTAGCATATTTCCAAATGGAAGGTTGATGTCTTTTCTCTCACAGTTAAGCATTTCTAAAATGCTCCAAAAACACATTACGTTTCTAGTTCACTTGACTTCATAGCAGATCAGCTGGAGGTTGGTACTTCTAGGACAAGAGTATGAGACTGAAATTCAATTACTGAACGAAGTCCCCCTTTAGAAGGAACTAAGCAGCTGCCAGATCTTCAAGTTAAATAAAAGATAAATAGTATAAATACTTACATTTTCTGCTCCTTCCTTTACTAGGAGAACCAGAGTGCTTTTTGCTTGCTGCAGGGTTGATGCAGTGCTGCTGTGCTGCTCCACAATGTTCTGCAAGCCCTTCTGTTTTCCCCAAGGAGGATGCAGACCTCAGTGTTACAAAAAAATAATAAAAAAAAAGCAAGTAGAAAATATGAATCTGCAATCCTCATTTATTCCACAGCAGCATAAAGTGAACAAGAAGACACTAACCTTGTCTCTAGTCTGCTGACTGTGTAGCTTGGAGAACTTGATCATAGAGATAAGGAAACACCATCCTTTTTGTTATGTGATAGGAAAACTTGCAGGTTTCGGGAAGGGTTAACATACCTCACCTTTCTTAGACATGTCCTGCTCTTGTGTATAAAAGCAGCTGTCAAAACTGTAACGTCTGGACTCATACACCCTCTATTTTTTCTCTGTTATGTTTCTTCTACCCTAGATGGTCTCATTTGTATAGCCCTTTGCTCTTATCTGCTGGCCAGTCCTGACGATCCTCAGCTCTCTCTTTCACCACTGTTACATAGTATTAACTGTGATTTTGTCTTCCGTAATTCACACTGGTACTTTGGAAATTCTGCTGATTTTGAAGAAAATGCAACATCATCTATGAGGAGGCAAAGTCCATAGCATGTAGTAAGTCTTATGAGTGTTCATTCTGTGATTGTTACTGCCACTCCAGAAAGAGACAAATCTCCCATATGACGTAGGACCAAACTCTTAAACCCCTGTTGACGTCACTGTTATCACAATGCCCCTCAAAATTGCGCTTGGTGCCCATTTGTGTGCAGCTGGATTAACTCCACATAGCTTTTTTTTAAGGCATAAGCCAGGACGTCAGGAGATGACTATGTTGCATATTGTAAAAATACAAAAGGCAGATACGTTAAATGTGATGTCTGTTTCTATGGAGACTTCAGAGGAGGTTTGAAGGAATTTGCATTGTTCCCTTTCCTTCAGTTTCCATGTCTTCACAATGTCACACTTTCAAAGCAGTTTTTAACAAATAATCTGGCATAAATTTTTTCTACTACACTCAGAAGTGTTTTGTCAGATCCTTACAGTCCTTTGCAGTGGCCACTACATGCTCTGTTTTACTCTTCTCCCATGTAGTCAGTGTGGTACAAAAGTTAATTGCCAGCTATGGGGAAAGAAAATTGCCTCTCATGGAAGCTGTGTGTTATTTTATGGAATCAAATGCTAGCAAAACAGTCAACTGCAAAGTTACACATGCAGAAGAAAAGACCGTGGGACATTTTTATAGAAAGCAGACTACTTTTCTTTGTAAGGATCTCTGATGGTTGCCCCTATGCAATACTACTGCCAAAAACAGCTGGTGCTATCACTGGGAGCATAAGCAAGTGATAGAAGAAATGTCTTTTTATCTACAAGTAACAATGATGAATACTGTAGAATACTGTACCCAGTTCGAGTATATATGTTTCAGAAAGGCTCTTTAAAAATTGGAGAACGTGTGGAAAAAGGCAAATAAACTATCATGGAAGAGTATAGATTCCTGTGATAGGCTTCAAACTCAGCCTGTTTAATTCACCAAAAGAAAGATTGGAACTGAATTGATAGAGCTGAAGTACTCCCACTGAGGGGACAAACTGAGTAATGATAGTCTGCTTCATCTAGCAGAGAAGAGAATAAGAAGAATCAGTTACTGGAAGACAGAGCTAGATCAGTTAAATTTGAAAGTTATGGATATTTAGTTTTTCTTTTTAAGAATGAGGTTAAACTCTCAGGACCGTTGGTGAATTGTCAACGTGTTACTGCGCGCAGAGTGAAAACTTATTAGAAAATACAGTTCAGCCAAACACAAATTATACTTTAACAAAGTGTAAGTTAATGAGGTCAACACAAAGCTAAGTAGATGAAATTTTAAGAAGATCTAATGGTCCCTTCTAGTCTCAGTCTCTGTAAACTATGAGTGCTAATTAAGTGACCATTTTTCCTGAGTAAGGACTTCAGTATCTAACCACAAAATAAGAACTTAGAATTTCTTATTGACCTCTAGAAAAGGTATTAGTCTGACATGGGAAGCATAGCATGCTGGCATGCTACAGAATTTGCATAGCTGCTCGATGCACAAAGTCAGCATGCGAGAACATCTCTTTTCCAAGAAACAAAATGAAAAACACTTGACATTTGAAAATTGCAAGAACAGGATTTGAATGCCATTAGGGGATGTACTCTCACATTTTGTATTACAGGAGTCAAATGTGTAATCCTGGATCAGTGCTTGTGCTATGTTTGCTTTAGAAAACTGAATATAGATCCCTCAGGCACTGTTTTTGCAAGCAATCCCATGTGAGACAGGAGCAGCAGAGGAAAAAGTGAAGCAAAAACTCACTCTGACAGAGGCTCTCCAGGTAGTTTTTTTCAACTGATAGCAAAAAAGGGGAGTCCAGTTCTAGCTTCCAACCCAAAATCCAATTACTCTGTAGGTTTTAGGCTGTTTCATCAGGTCATTTTCTTCCCTACTCAGAAACACTCATAAAACTCATGTGGTTTATTTGAAGATTAGTGTGGAAAACATTGAACATCTGTCTCCTATCTTCTGACAGGCTGTGTAAAGATGTATTTCAAGAAAGTGAATTGCAAAACTCATGATCTCAACTTGAGCCATTTTATGCTGGTTATATCTGTGCAGAGAGACATAAGTCTGAGAGATGAGTAATTTTTTTTTTGAAACAATCTTATTTTCAATTAGCCTTTGGGAGACCTCCCGTATGTATTGACATCAGTGCTTTTTCCTAACATGGCAAAATGAACACTTACGGATACAAGTTGAGGGGAACACGTGAGCTTTAAAAGTTCCGCTATATAGGGAGGTTGGAGAGTACACCTTCACGGAAGTCTTACTTGAAAATGAAAGTTTCCCATTTTCAGTAGAAATCCTCAATCTGGAATACATAGACAGATTTTTGTAGGTCATTAAATTTTTCTTCTAAATTTTTTGTATTTTCTCTCTTTAGGTTAGTCTGTAGTTTTGAAATCATAAGTTCAGATTCGCCAGCTTCAAATCATGTAATACAGAAAAAGATCCAGCCATGGAAATGTCATTTCTCTTTGGCTTGGTATGTGCTTTTCTTTGCTGCTTCCTTTCTTTTCCTTTCTGTCTTCCTTTCCTCACCCTCCAGGTCTGGGCTTTCAGAATAATGGTACTTTTCTCTTTTTTAATATTTTTTCACAGCTGTGAGGTGCAGAAATAAACGTTTATTTAAGAAAAAAAAAAGACAAAAATAAGTCTCTTGTAAGGACTATTCTGAAATCACCTGGTCCTAAGTGTTTGGAATACATTAAATACTCTCAGTATTTTTACTCTCAGTAAAGTCAGAAGTTCTCAACCTGTTTAGGTGTTTCTTTTGTGTGCTGCAGTTTGAGTCTTTCTGGGGGATCCATGTGTAGCCTCAGAAACGACAAAACACCACTTGTCCTTTCGTGGTTTATTGAAGTAAATCTATCCAGATGCCCTAACTCTACTTCACGTCCTTGCATACTACCCAGCTTTGTAAAGGCTTTGAAGATGAGTCTGAATAGGATCAATACTTGACTTTTGGGGTTACATCTTCTGTTTCCATTTACTGAACTTTAACCTCTGAATGCATTCATCCTATGCCTGAAACGCAAAAATACCAAGCTTGGGAACGCACTGCCTAATGCTGAAGAGGGCATATGTACCAGAGATTTCCCTTTGCAGGATACTCAAATTATTTTTGGAACAAAAAACCTAAGGCAACTTTTATAACCTATATGAAATCTTTTTCTGTGGCTGAAGAATTGGGTTGGATTCATCCTGCTCTCACACTACATTTGTGCAATATTCAGCAACCATGTCACCCCCATTTACTTAAATCTGATTTCCTGGCACAACACCCACATTTTTAATCATTTTTATTCTTGTATTCTTTGTTTCTTGGAGTGACTTCACAAATGTTGTGAAAAGATTCTTTTAAAGAGTGCTTGAGTACTATTTGTTGTTGTTTCTAACATTAACTAGGACTTATTAGCCTAAATAAACCTTAATAACCTTAATAAACCTTAATAAGGTTTGTACCTGATTAATATTCATTTGCCTTGTGATGATATCTATTCTGTGACGTAACTGTGTGACTGAAGAACTAGAGGAGGGATAGAATTTAAGTCAGTGTGATTATTAGGTCACTGAATATGTGGAGTGTATACAGAGGTATGATTATGACCTACCAGCAGCTGTTGAATCACTGGAGTGCCTTGTATTTAAATTTAGTGGTGTATTTTTAGAGCTAAATCAGAAATTCTTTTGACAAACTTTCCAGTTTAAGGCTTTCCCTAAGATGGTATGGAATGAGCTTTTAAGGCAATACACAGTTCAAATTGCCAAGGGTTAGGTCTGGGCCAGCTACTAGATGAATTATGCTCTCTATTACCCCTTCTCCCCTTCCTTCCCTTCCCAAAGAGGGGAAAGAGAAAAGGAACAATGGGGAGAGACTTACAGATTGGAAAAGAAAACTAAAACTACTTTAATGAGACTAATAATAATGAAATGAAATATATACAAATATAGACAGCACCAACACCAAACCTAACACCCCCTGATGGCGACTACATTGCCATTGCCACTGATGCTGTGGGCAGACGCTGAGGAAGTCACAGACTGGACTCACTGGCAGACGGTACCGAATGCAGGAGCTGAGTTCCAGAACTGGATTCGGGGATGCACAGATTGGGATTGAGGGCAGAATGGACAGAGTCCTCCTTGGACGCTGGCCATTGAAGAAGAAGGCAAGAAAGAGTGAGACCCTTGTGATCCCTCAGCTTTATACTAAATATGACGTCTGTGGGGTGAACACCTTGTTGGTCAGTTTAGGGTCACCTGTCCTGTCCGCTCCTCCCCACAGGTGTGGTCTGTCACTGACTGCATCCCCACCATGGCAGACAGGATTTAGCAGTGAACTTGGTCACACAGGAGCGAGTATCAGCAAGAGCCTTTCTGCACACCAACTGCGGTAGTAACGGTGAACATCAAGCGCTGTCACTTCTGGAAGCAAACACTGTCTGCATAAATATGCCGTTAGCTTCAGAAAGTGCCGTCACATAGAAGAGACTGAGCTGGAAAATAACATCACTGAACAGAATTAGATCTGTCCTAACTCAAACCAGGACATGCAGTAATTAATCACCTGAAAATGCATAAATCAAATTCCTGCTTATTTTTGCAACTCTGATTATGATTACTGTTATAAAAGTACAGACCAGGCCCACCTCAGCAGGGCTACACTGCACTTACTTTTGTTAATCAGACTCCTTCTCCTCATAAATCCCCATAAATCCAAAGGTGGATTTACGTCTAGTGGAACAACAAGATTTGATGACAACTCAGAGACGGTAGCTTCAGTTCAAGACTGGAAAGAGTAGAAGATATATTTCTGATTTTCCTAAACACGTTGCATCCACAGGAACACTTGATCATTTGACGTAATCGTAGATCTGCTCACTGGCGAGAGAAAAAGGGAGTTTCTTGCACCTTCCATTATCTCTTCCTTCTTCTTTTGTCCACTGGGTGCTCTTGGCTGGAGGCAAGTCTGATATTAGCTCTCTTAGAGTTTCTATAAACCCATGTGGTTTTCATAGTGATATTTTAGAATGAGATCATCATAGTGGTAAAAACACTGCACGAAATCTTCCTTGGCACTAAACATACCATAAAATGTAGATGATTTCAGAGCAGGCAAGCAATTAAAGGAAAAAAATGGTGAGCTAGTTTCAAAGGTCTGGATTTTAGTTTTCAGTTTCTCATCTGCTATTATAGCAGCCAGAACTGGAAAGTAGCAATTGCAGTGCTGTTTTAATGCTGTGTTTTAGAACAGCTGACTATTGACTTTAGCTGTAATTATCGGCTTACCAGTATTTACTGCTGTGTAGTTAGGATCACTGTTTTGAACCTAATTTTTTGAATTTATCTATATTGTTCTATTACTTTCCTAATTACATTTTCATCACTTTTATTTAGATCTTGTACTGAGATATAATTACTTGCAACCAAAAATTCTCTGTGGATTGATTCCATAAATTACAAATACGTCATGTGCTATTTTAGTAGACAAAAGGACAGCAAGCCAATTTGTTCCCCTAGTGAAATATTTGCTAGAGACTGGACCACGATTCTCTGTGAGAAATTGGCTGTTGTAATTCTTGTCTTTTTTTCTATGTAAAATAACAGCAAAGGTTAACTGTGGTACAGAATTAAAATACCCGTCAAACAAAGCATTCAAAATTTCCTCTCAGTTTCTAGTGAATATTCTGTGAATGACTAACCTTTGCAATAACTGGTGAAATAGGAACATACACACAATTGTTTTGAGAGATTAGTGGCACAGATTGATAATCCTCTTTTAAAATGTTTTAAATCTGCTCTGGTTATTACTTTGTTGTTAACTGCTGAAAGCTTGGAATAACTGGAAGGAGACGAGTCATGTGAGCAAGGAATTCAGGATCCTACCGTGTAGAGACAGAAAATTATTTTGCTCTCAGCTGATTAAAATATCTTTGAGTACAAGATCTAGGTTGAGAGGATATGAGTTTAGAAAGAATAAATTTGTTGTTCAGGCACTGGGATGGGATTCAATTTCCTATTCTGCCACTCTACACCTCAGTTTGTGAGCTCTCCTGCTGTTGAATAGATAATAGCACGTATTCAACCCAGCATTTAGTACATGCATGTTCCTTGCCATGCACAGTGTGCAGCTGATCTCACTTGTCAACGGAACACACTCATATAATACAAGCAACAACAGTGATAGCAATAATAGTGGGGAATTAGACTGACGGACCTAGCAAGGAGTAGAGCCTTGGGAGCTGGAGGTCTCCTCCAGCAGCTGGCGGTCTCCTCCAGCAGCTGGCCCCTTTGCTCTGCACCAGCAAGAGATGGGTGGAAACACTGGAAGCGGGTGAAGAGAGGGTGAGGATAGCCTGGGAAGGCTCCCAAAGTCAGTAAGTGGCATCTGTGGTTCACCAGGGCCTGGGTGTGATGCAGCCGTATGCAAACTCAGGACTTGGCTCATTAGCCTTTAAGAGGCTTTCCCTCCTGGTCCATGCTACCTCCTGCACTAAGCTGTGGCATCAAAACCACAATGTCAAGGCAAAATGCCCGTGCAGATCACAGACAACTGAACAACCAGTTATGATATTTCTGCTGTTAACATGCATTTTTAAATTCCAAATTAAAATATACAGCATTGTTCATGGAAAGTTTTCTTCTGTTTCTCTCCCCCTTCAGCATTTAGAGGCTTCTTTTGTTTTATAAAAAGCCTAGGTGTTGATACAGAATTACAATATTAATTGGCATAATGGTTGGATGGTAGCAGTCTGTATCACTGACAATCTTGTCTTTGTGGCTTGAATTCTGAGCTCAGAGTCCTGCAGAGCAGATCAAAGGGCGAAAATGAGCTCAGCAGTGGAGTGTCTCCTAGTCGGAGTGCTTTAAAAACCTTGTCTTGCTCTGAGTGACAACTGATAAAAATGTTTTCTAATGCCCGAGAAGCCTGACGTTGTCAGAGGTCTAAAGGACAGTGCTGTGTTAGTGCTATAGACTTGAGCACAGCCCTGCAATTGCTGCTGTAACAAGCAAGCTGTGAGGCTGCCTCCAGTGTCTCTTTGTCTTCCCTGCTCTGGTGAATCTTTCATGAGTCTTTTTCATGATTTTCCTCCATCCTCATTGCTTTACTAATTAAAATTCTAATCACTCAGACAGCCAGACCTAGGGAAAAAAAAAATCATTCTTCCATGCGGGAGAAGGTAATTTCAAGGTGTTTTAGCTGCTAGAGAAAAACGGAAATTAGACAAAGAAACTGGTTGTCAGAAGAGGATGAGTTAGCTGCTCTGCCTCCTTCTACTGTAATAAAATATTAAACTTCTAAAGGAAATAATAAAACAGGATTCATCCTATACATTATTGCCATATATTTAGAGATGATATAACCTGATTTACCTTTGTGAGCAAGGGAAGGCTTTGTGTGTGTTTGTTAACATCAAAATGATTTACTTACCTTATAACGAATGCAATGTCAAATATTTAAGTTGTTTGATGTGTGATTGCTGATGATATGTATTACTTCCTTTTCTGAGCTGTGGCTGGGAATATTCATTTAAAACATACAGGAGCCTGCAGATACATATTTAAAATGATAAACTCTTCTTGGTGCAGCATTGTGGGTGTCAAGCACCAGATATCATGGTATTAGAATTTATAAAATGTTAAATAACATGGTGTTAAAATCGCACCAGCTATGTTTTCAGTCATTTTCCTGACTTATGTAGAGATAATTTTTAGACCTACATACTTCTTCAAAGTGTATACTTTTGTAATGCAGTTTAATAACACTCAGTTGTGTTAGGACATAAAAACATGGTGGTTCCTATCCACAAATACATAGGCTGAGCAGACACACATACACTTGCTCACAAAGAAGCATACAGACACGCAGTGTGTGTATCTGCACCAGCTATATCTCATAACTAGGGTAAACTAAGAATTTGCAGCAATTCAATTCAAATAAACACTGCATCAGATTTTATCTATTGCTCAGACTTTATCCAAATCTTACTGAGATATCAACACATCCTTCATTTCTGTTAACACTGTTCAGTTCCAGCTCTCACAGTACGGAGTTAGAGGGTTTTACAGAGTCAAATCTCATGGAACTTAGAGATAGTTTTCTAACATGTTTGAACCTTTTTCTCCAACATCAACATAAAAAGGGACAAAGGAGAAGAACATAATGTGAGCGTTTGGATTATATTTTATCCTGCTATTTGTGTCAGGGCTGCTTGTGGCAACACGGGAATGCTTCTGCAGCCTCAACTTGGCAATCTGGGGAGCTGCAGAGTTCTGCCTTGCTGCCTTGCAACTGTAGCTGCTTGCAAGGATGGGTGTTTCAGAAAATGCACATCCTTTTCCTTATCATTCTCACAACCTTTTTATAAACATACTGTGACAGAATTTTAACGCTTACTTCAGCTATTTTGACAAGTCTTCAACAACTTTGCTAGAGGCATTTGTCTTTTACCGACCGTGGAAGAGGATCCTCTCCTCAAAGCTGTTTCCTTTTGCCTGTCACTCTCACAATGGTTACATGATATTTCAATGCAAAAGTGTTCCCAATCTCATCTTGAAAATGCTGGACTACTGGACCTTTTCTTCCAGGAATAGATACTACGTGACAGAGGTAATGTATGCCTGCTATGATCACTGTAAACAAAAAGCTCACGATACTCTTGCCAAAATCCAGCACTTCAACGGTTCGCTCTGCCAGATGAAATTTTACCACTACTACATGTTGGAATGTATTTAATCAAGCAATTGAATGTATAGTGTACAATGGTACTGAAGAAGGAATTAATCTTCGTTTTGCTCAACAAACCTCTTCCTGGTTTCTGAAGTTGTTTTATTTTCACTGAAAAAAAAAAAAGTAAGTAATGGAGAAAAGAAGAAGAAAAAAGCCATGTAGAATCCCCCATTCTCCCATTTAGTGAAGTGAACCCAAAACAGAGGAAATTCAAATCTCAGACAGGCTTTTTCACATTAATTTACAAACTAGTTTTCTCTTTTTCTTCACCCTATTTGACTTTGCTTAACACATTTCAAAAATTGGTGTAAAATACGTCCACTGAAGAGGAACTGGGAAGCAAAAATACTCGGTTATGCAAACCCCTTGTTTTCAAATGGAAGTGCTTCTACTGACGTGAGACTTCTTAGTTTACCTGGACAGTCAGGTGATCTTGGCATTATATGCAAGTTTTACAAAATGGATGTGTGCAGTTGTGTTTGAAAATGTGATTTTAACAGCCCATGCTCAATATTGGGTGGGAATGGTTTTAGATTATATCTTTATGCAGGACTAAAAATTCTAGGTTAATCAGAAATCTGTGGGTGGCAGGCAGTGATGTGTCTTTAACTGAAAATTACCGCAAGTTAAAAAAAAAAAAAGGCTTGATTTTAAAAATTAACAATGTTTCAGGAAAGTGCTTATTTTGACTGATCTGATTCATGCATAATGAACAAAAAGTGTCATTTACATTATGAAGAAAAAAGCAAGCATAATAGCCACTGAGCTGCGGTCAACTGATTCACCTCTGATATTACAATTCCATCTTCTAACAATAAATTGCTCCATGTCTGTCTTTGAAATCAAACAATAAATCCTATCTAAAGAGGGTTTTTTCCTTTTATGCAAGGATAAGTTTTAAGAGAATATTTACCAGCATTATCTTCTTGAAACCCTCAGCAACATGGTATGGATGACTGATGTGAAATGTAAAATTTTATTACAATGGATAGGGTTTTCAGACAGTGTAAGTCTGATGCTAATAGAGTTTCCATGTGTATACCAAGCGAGGACCAGATCTACTGTCTTTGTCATATGGATACCAAGAATATAATGTGCTAATCTTTAAAGAATAGCTATATGCTAAATATTAATTCAGCAGAATTGAAAAGAGCTGCTTTGTCTTGGAAAAGGAGGTTTAGCGTTACTGAATTCTTAATCCAGAAAGGTGGCAAAATAGCCCAGGTAAGTGGTGGAAAAAATGTTTAAGATTAAATTTGGAAATAAATAACAGCAGAAAAATCTTTCAAAACTCTTGGTCACCCAAGCATTTTCAATGAGGGTTAGGGATACAGGAGGGGTTTAGGGATCCTAGGGACCTCTATTGGTCATCTTTCCCAGACTGCTGTTCAGAGCTGGGCTGTGGCCCAGAGTAGGTGAAGTCAGCTGTGGCCTCACCTAGTGGAGCCTTGGAAGCCTCAAGAGTGGAGTTTTCACTCTCTTTTTGCCTTAAAGGTCAATCTGAGTTTACAGCTCCCTTTCACCCTATGTGTGCCAGAACTGCAGTGTTGTAGAGCATCCTGGTTAGGGCTCCCTCCATACCTTTGGCTGGAGACCTTCTGTCTTCTATAAAATAAATGAATAGCCACTGAGCTGAAAAGAGGAAATGAATCTCAACAGTGCTGGCTGGGTCCTCAGTCTAATGAGTATTTAATTATTTATGCACTAGGAGAGAACAACTATACCCCAGCTAGACCTGAAAGCCTTCTCCCCTTTGAATAAGTTTGTGGTCTCTTGGGACAGAAGGATCTAAATGCCTTCAGTCAGAGGTGGAATTGAACCCATCCAGGGCAAATGCTCTAATCACCAAACTATTAAGTGAAACTGCTCCCTACCGTACTTGGAAACCGTCATTTCACTGCTCTTGGTTTTTTTATGCACTGGCCGGAAATGAAATGTTTCCCTGTAGGTGAAATGAAACATGAGCATGAAGCAGTCTGGGAGGAGTGGGAGCGACAGAGTAACTTTCACTTTCAAGATAGAAAACAAAGAAAAATAGTACGTGAGTTTTACTGGAGTGTATCAAATACGTATTTTTCTTTTCTTCTGCTGTTTGGCTGCCCATCTGAAAAATCAATTATTTGCCCAACCATAATCAAGGCTGCTTTTATATCCATATCCTCATAAAAAGAGACAGTTGCATTACTGAATATTTAAAATCTGCATTTTGCATGTCACCTGTAAGTTCGTCTCAGTATCTGAAGAGACGGAGAGAAATCCGTACGTTTGTGTCAAGTGACAGTTATGAGGACAGATTTTGGCAGCATTTCACATGGCAGTTTCTGAATTCTCCTTCCCTTCATTTCCTCTCTCAGCAGCTAACAAAATGGGTTGAGACAAGGCAAATGCCTGCCAAAGAACTTTAACAGGAGGCAGTTTTTAATTAACAGGGGCCAAAGAAGGTGATAACCCCAAGGGTAGTGAGGAGAAATTAACATGGAAAAGCAGTTCCACGCTTCTGTGGGTCCCAAAAGGCCATTCGTATTAGTGGTGTCTGTTCTGATTGAACCTTTTCTGTGTCCTTTTATTGATTCCCTCGTCAGAGTCTAACAAAAACACTGCTGGCCGTCAGTTGTTTGTTCACGGTGGCAGCTTATGGCTTGAAATAGCTTCCTCGTAAAACATTCAGCATAGCAAAGTCTGTCACTGTGGTTAGCATTTCCCAGAAATGATTAATTTTGTTAGACCTAGAATAAAACTCAAAGAAATTAAAGCAAAAGCCTGCTGAGATGAAAGAAGTTCAGTCCACAGTTTCTCTCCAAGTAACCATTTCATCCTATTAAATGTTTGCCTGACTGAGAGTAAAATGTTTTAATTATTAAGCCTTTTTAAAATGAAATTTCAGAGAAGATAATCATGTTGGCTGTTTCTGAAAGGATTTAGCCATTTAGCATACTTGGCACTTGTGGAAAGTATTTTTAAAAAATAATATCCTGTGGATAAATATTTCAAGTTCCTTTTCCTGAGATGAAAATGAATAATAAATAAAGCTTGTAAGAGCTTGAGGAAAAACCTGCCTAGCAAGCAAATATAAATAAGGAAAAAAAGAAACGTAATAAATAAATAAAAAGCTGACACCTTTATGTGTTTCAGTGCCTGATCGAAATTCAACTCATGTCAAAATGTGGAGGACCATTCTTTACAACAGCTCAGGAAAATCCATGCTTTTTAAAAAATATTTCTGCTGTACAGCTGGCTTCAAATAATAAAGAGCATAATTCAATAATACTTGAACAGCTTTAAAGAGAATTAGCCAGCATTTGCCTTCTTGCTTCTTAGAGCCAAGGGGAAAAGACTTTTATTATTTCAAAGAGAAGCACCGTTTGTATTTTTCTCTTCAGAATCAGGGCCTAAATGACGGTGTTCATTTGGTTAACTGATTTATCCAAAGAAAGTGTGGTTATCCCATTCCACTTGAAAGACTGTCAGCCTCATTCCCTCCGATGCATTAACTACTTGAGTATACAGAGTCTGTCCTTGGAAAAGCATGCACAACTCCTGTTGACTTCAGTGGAAATAACATCTTTTTCAGAAAAAAAAGCTGGCCTCTATACTGCATCTGATATTTCCTTCAGCCCTCTTCACAAAAGTGATGCAATACATGCTTCCGAGGACTGGAGATTGATGGTTGTTTATTTGTATTGTTTCCAATGTTTGCACAGTGCACTTAACCAGGAATGCACACTAATACAAACAAACAAAAAAAAAAATTGAGACAAGAGTGGGGAAAATGTCAGTGAGCTTGCTGGGGAATAATTCAGTGCTCAGAGGAGCGTATATGTACATATATAGAATGAGACATATGCATATACTTGTGTTTGAATATTTCAGGTAATTATGCAGAAAGTATTACCTTTTTTTGCTGTTTATGAGAAATGAAGATGTTAAAGTGTTGGTCGTAAAGTATTTTATTTTTCATGTTCCTTTTTAAAATACCACGCCACTCATAAATAATTTAATCCTCAAGTTCCCTTGGTAGGCTGCAGACATGCACTGATTAGTAATAAAGATCTGTGATTGGTTTGCTTTGAGTACTTGCTACTCATGGTTTCTGTTTGGTTGCTCGTGTTATGTTAGCTGGCAATGTTCTTTCTGGTTGTTTGACTGAAAAAATATGGAAAAAACACAATTAGTATTCTAGTAGTGGATAGTTCGTTTTTCAGATTACTTTTGGGTGTATAATCATTAATAGTGTGATGTACACTTTTTTCAGTAGTCAGAAAGAGTGACAACTTTGTACATCCATGCACTTGCTGTTTACCTGGTTTACATATATGAACAATTTCACAGAAGAAGTTTTTATGTTGTGTAAAACTAGCATTTTGTATCAAAATATAGTCACAAGCAGCTGTGGAATATGAGAATTACAATTTTTTATTTTAGATGAAGCAGGAGCTGAGCCATCCTCAGACATCTTCAGCCCACACCCAGAACCAGTTTAAGATAGGCAGGTGTTCTTAACTTCCCATAATTTATAACTCAGCCTCAGTACTATTACAGAAGAACTCTCCGCAAATCATCCTACTTAAACAGTGTCACTCACTGATAACTTTCATCAAGTTGATTATTAATGCAAACTATTGTATTGCAAACTATTAGTATTACTATTATTTATACTGTGGTCTAGAAACCTTAGCTAGGAAATGGAGTAAGATTTCTGCTTTATTTCACACAGTTGCTTAAGTGTGCTTTAAAACGCAGTGTAACATGCTTCTTTATTTTTGAAGGAAATTTTACGTCCTCAGAAGAGGTCATCCAAGGTAAATGTGGTCAGTGACACTTGGCTTGCCATGATTAAAATGGCTGTGTTGCACAGCCGTGTAACAAGAGCTGTTTGTTTATTTTTTGTTTTTAGAAGAAAAGGCAATTGATGTTAAACAACAGGAGCTTTGGTAACAAATAAGCCTAGTGCAACTAGAGAGACTGCAGACATCAGCATCCATTGTACAATGGACCCGTAAGACTTCAAGGCTACTGTTTGTTATTTGGCAACACATATTCTCAGAGATAAATCCCTCTCAGCCAAGAGAACAGAGAGCTGTTGATGTGTTGCAGGAAACAGCAGGAACATTTTCTTCACCCTTTTTTTTTTCTTTGAAAAATCTTTTCTAGTTTCCACATAAAAAACCCTTGCATAGGTCCTAGCTGAAAAAACCATAGTGCATCTGGGCTGGCAATGTTGTTTGTTGTTATCTCTGTATGTCACCATTTAAGTCAAGACAACGAACACTGAGAAAACGTTATCCTCCTCTTCCCCCCTCCTGAAAACAAATCTCAGATAAAACATTGACAAATGATATTTTAATTGGTTTGACCTCTAAAGTGATTAAATAATTAATGAAACCTCTTCTCTTTAACAACTGCTTGAAGTACTTCGTAGTCTTTTCTCAAAGTGTAGCAGTGTGATTGATTTTTCCATATCAGATACGTTGTTATGGTCTATTGTTTCCACAGTAAAACTATAACATCTGTCTTCGAACGCAGGCTGCTCTCCTGCCATCACTACCCAGCGATACTTTATGTGACCACATCTTTCCATTACAAGTATGAGTGGATTAATATTGATTTTTTTCCTCT
Source organism: Buceros rhinoceros silvestris (assembly GCF_000710305.1). Classification (NCBI taxonomy): domain Eukaryota; kingdom Metazoa; phylum Chordata; class Aves; order Bucerotiformes; family Bucerotidae; genus Buceros; species Buceros rhinoceros. The sequence goes on along the minus strand of NW_010396938.1, from coordinate 3,543 downwards.
TGTCCAAGACTGAAGGTCCATCTTAATAGCAATAAATTACAGAGCTGAAACATGAGGATATGCTTGGTCTTCTTTGGTCTTCATGGCAAGGATAATTACTTTGTCATGAAATCATTTTCTGATGTTTTTAACCCATTATAAGGCTGAAGGTCATGCTCAGGTTTAAACAGTTTTTTGGGTTATGTTGCCAATAACAAATCAGATTTTCCAGAAACCTGGAGTCCCCGGTTCCAGTAACAGCTCTTGACACTAATCACAAGTTGTTGAGAATGATCTACAATAGTTTGCACACACCCAGGCTTGGAAATAAAACAGCAAAGAACAGAGTGAGGGCAGGATTGACAAGCAGTGAGAATCAACTGCTTGCTCAGAAAGAGAGTGAAATAAGGCCGGGAACAGAAAGGATAACAAAACAATACTGAGTAGCAGAAACAGCACTGTTGGAAGCGTAGGGAATGGTGATCGGATGAATGCCATGCATGATGTTGTTGTCAAAGCCCTATCCTCCTGGGCAACTTATCACAGGTTTTTCTCCATCCTTATTTGACTGCTAAACAGGCACTTAAAATACATATGAGATCTAAAATTTGCAACAGGGAACAAATCCACAGGAAATTAGCTGTTAAGTATATACACCTTTATCATTACTTCTTGATTTCATCTGAAATGCCAGATTCCTCCCTCATGTAGGGAGGAATCAAGTATTTCTCATGCTTGGTGGTGTGCTGCTGTGGTGCTGGCTGGTCACTCTGGTTCTTCTACGCAAAATTTCATAAATACTGCATTTAATTTGTTTTGTTCTTCTGGTTCATTTGACATATTTTGCAGCAGGAAAGAAATTTTCGATGCACTGATTACAGATATAGACCTTCTAGACTGAAAGAGGCATGTATGTTATGCTTGAAATAGTGTCCTGGGTTCAACATGGAGGAACCGGATGCTCCCATGTTGTCCAGCTTTCTTCTTCCCAGAGAGCTGTGGTTCTCCCAGGCTTCCGGGAAGAAGGACTACGCCTCCGTGAATGAAGTCATAAAAGGGGGCGTGCGAGAAGTCTCGACGCCATTTTGCCATCTTCAAATAGTAATAAATGGGGCTAATTAGAGGTGGCAGAGGGGTCTGGCAGCATCTGCAGGAGTGAGCTGTGGGTGTGTGGAGAGGTGATTGAGGAGGTGGCTGAAGGAGCAGTTGTGAAGAGTCTGGACCCTGTGCATTGTGAACCCTCTGGGCTGGTGACTTTCCAGTCCATTGCAGGCTGCTCGCCGACAAACTCTGCTCCACAAAAAACATGGGAAATATATCCCATTAAGAAAACTGCCGGGCAGATGATACAACTGCAGGGCTGCAGTGACATCCAGGTGCAAACACAAGGTCTCTGAGGGAAAAGGAGTTGCAAAGCCAGCAGCTGCCTATGACCCTGGGCTACCACAAGGGTGGCACCAGTGGATGCAAAGTGCTGGTGCAGAGACCATCATTTCCCTCCAGGGCAGTTAACCTTGGGACTGAAGTGGCTATTTTCCTCTTTTTCATGTTCAGGCAGCAGTTTCAGCAGTTTGGTGTAATCCAGGTGGTATTTGAACAGGTCTGCCGGTACTATAATGATGATTCTAACCTGGCAGCCCTTTTATAAATGTATTGAGAGGCAGCGTGGATGCATTTCTAGAGGAGTTGAAGGTGTTATTTGTTTCATTACTTTATAGAAAGTATTAAAAATGTATAAAAGTGTTTATCATCTAGGAAAAAAAGAAAAATCTCCAAACATTTCCAATCTAAAATATACTTTTTTGCTTTTTCTAATGAGTGGTGGTTTGGGGGTTTTGCGTTTTTTGTTTTGTTTTTTTTTTTTAAGCACATACTAGCTTCTCTCCAATTGCATGCGGTCAGCACCATAAAAATAAGCCATAGTTAGATCATAGCTTTTCTCAGGTTTCAAGCTGTGCTGACAGTTCAGCACTTTTGCATCTGTTTATGCCAGAGTTATTCTGATAGCATTTGCTGTTTGCAGTATGAAGTATTAACTACAGAAGGACTTGGCCAAGTATTTCTCAATGAATTGAAACTATTCCGCTTAAAATAGTAATAGAAATAGCAGAACAAAGATAGTCTTGCCAGCTACGTTGTTTTACAGAGCTGTAACTGTACCCTGGAAGGGCGTCTCTAATTGGGGAGCATTGGCTGGAGTTTATAAATTTTGGGTAGAAATGTCTCAAGTAAAATATGAACAACAGAGTTAGTAATCTCAATTCAAAATATAGACTGGGAAGCTATATTAAAAATATTTTCAAATATATATTGAATGTATTCCAAACATAACTGTTGGAAGAAAATCTGCAAACGTAAGTTGAGGATTGAAGTAGGTAAATTTTTTCTCCAAAAACATGAGCCATAATATTCCTAGTAAAAAAAAAAAAAAACAAAAAAACCCTGAATGTTATCTACTGCTAAAGTATATTACTAATAATTTTAAAACAAAAATATTGAGCCTGTGGTGATTTTAAACATTGCAAAAATCTTGTCTAAGCATATATGCAGCTTTTCTGGAGACAGTCCTGAAGCTTTATCATTTCTTGAAGACTTTCTAAGCAGTTAGATTGAATACTTTCCACTAACAGAGGAGAAAAATGCTTTTGGAGCAGGCTCAGAGTTCGAGCTAACAAAATGTGTGCGTGGAGCGGGAACATCCTACCCTAGCCACCTCTAGTACATGGGAAAATGAAGAAGTAAATGAAGGGAAATTATCTCCAATGTGAAGGGAACATGCATTCGTTATTCTGCTTTAGTGAGCATGCAAGTAGAAATGTTTTGAAAACAAAATCACTGTTTGAATACTGCTAACATAGTAAAGGTTTAAATTATACTCTCAAGCAAGCAATTTCCACAACATTTGTGCTTAGACTGATTTTATTCACAAATTATTTGCAAATTATTTTTTTCCTTATTTGCTGTTTGGAATTTTTTGACAGTGTTTCATGTGAAGAAACTTCATTTACTGAATCTCATGCAGATTCTTGACTGGGAGCAACTATCTCCATACTCATATTTCTCTTGTGATATGCATGCTGCACAGGTGACCACCCTTACACTCTAACACGGTCTTTTGAGCTACATAGGGAGGTGTTCTCACTTTCCTCAGGAAAAGGCCAGAGATATTTTTTCTGTGTTTATATCCCTTTTTTTTATAAAAAAATCTTTTACGGTCTTTTAGTCTAATAGCAAAGCCTTAGCAGCTCTTATTCTTGCTGAAGTAATTCAAATGAAACATTCACAAATATTTTCATATTCCCATTTTCAATGGAATAAAAGAGTTTGCGTGTATTCAAACACTCAGTGTTTGAAAATATCTTGCTGACTGACAGGAGAGAAACATTTGGCAAGAAAATAATACTGGTTTACTAACTTTGTAAAAATGTAGTTTCTATAAGGACAAGTTTGCAACAAGGGACCTTTTTGGCTAGGCGTATTGACGTACTTAGGAAAATTGATGAGATTTGAGATACAAAGAAGATTTTCTAGGTCACTGTTAAGGGTTTGAGGCAACAACTCCTC
>NW_010396937.1:27316-64430 GCF_000710305.1 Buceros rhinoceros silvestris | reverse complement strand
GGGGGAGGGGCCGATTTCAGGGACCTGCCCCAGCGACAGGATTTGGGATCCGGGGCGAAGCGCTCCGCACGCCGCAGGAATAGGCAGGTGGATGGTGGAGCTCGGCCCCGCTACAGTAAAAGGCAGAGGCAAGGGAGCAACCCGGGTGTGTCTGCAGCTGAACTCCCAGCCATGCCCTAGCGGTGTCCCTACTTCTGTGAGGTCTTCTACCGCTGAGAGCTCCAGCTGAGCTGCCCCACAGGTGGCTGGAGGAGCTGCTGTAAGATGGTCCTCTCCTGCTGCCCTTGCAGGAGCACGGCCCCTTCTCACCTTGGAGCAGCTTGCCAGGGACACAGCCTTGCCACCCATCCCAAAGGTTAACACCTCAGCCTGCACACATGAAGAAAATCATTGCAGAGCTGTCTCTTTTGGCTATCCCTGATGCATCAGAAGTAATTAGTCATCTCCAGGAGAATTAGGTGCTCATTGATTTCATCTGGCATGAACAGGGCTGCTTCACATGTTGCCCACTCAAAAGGTGAAACTCTGAGACAAAAGTAAATGATTTGCTTATTAGCTGAGAAGGGAAACCAAGAAGAAAGAGCAGAAACTCTCCTTGACGTCCAAGGTTTAATCAAGCCAAAGGCTAGAGCAAAAACTAATTCTTTTTTCAGTGGAGGAACTGCAGACCTTTCTGTGGGTCTTTTTGTTATGCCCATCAGCAGCACCTTGAACTCTGGTCCTTCACAGCTTGGAGCATCTTCATTTCATAGGCAATGGAAGTTCACCAGAAATAAGACACAACATGTGCAATCCCTTAGTGTTGCTTATGCTATATTTTTCTTTAAACCACCTGGCTGTTGAAAGATGTGCGGATTCAGAATCTCTCACCTAGGCCGTTAAGTGCATATCTTGAAAATGACAGTAATGGAGGAGCATCACCCCAAGACACTCATGGCAAGTGCCAATAGCAGAGGATGGATGCTGGTGCTCCTGAGGATTACTGGTGGGTTTTGTTCTACAAAAATGTCACCCCTTACTTGCAGGTCTTGATTATTTTTTCTCTTGTCTTTACTTGAGAAATGCTTACACCTCAAACATGGTGCATCTTGAGCAGAAAGTTCTTCATTGTGTTCCTCAAAATCTCATCTCTTTCTTTCTTTACTTCGGTTTTAATGTTTTATCAGGCAGTTCCTGTTGCATCACAATTTTTTACCCTCAGGTGTTTTAATTTTATACAAACGCAAAATATTTGTTACCTACTTCACAGTTAGTCCCATTTGCCTACTAAGTTACTTTAGACATTGATGGAATTACTTACTATATATAGAACTTTGGCAATAGTGGGGTTTTGGATATTTTCCCCCCAGCTTCATCGTAATGCGGTTACTTGGTTTGTCTTCTTATTTTTATTTAATATTTAATTTATGTGCTATTGGCATAACTGTAGCAATAGCCTTGATTAAAACGGCTTTGTTTAAAGTTGAGACTACTGGCAAAATGCTTAGTTTCACCTTTGACAGTATCCAATTGTTGAGTTTTTCTATTATTAAACACCAAACAAGGACCATTTGGCCAGCAGTTGTACATTACTGTGTTTCCACTTCTGAACTGTGCTCCCATCATCATAATTCAGGGATATGGTGAGAAATAGGAAACAAAAGACAGTGTTTTGCAACATTGTGCAAAAGGATGACACTGGTGATGTTGGGGCAAAAAGAATACCTATTATGAGAGATAAATTCTTGATTTACAACTTCTAATTCTCTTTTTTTACAGTTTGAGCAAAGACGCAAATGGTTTATCTCTGAAAGTGTTATGACCAGAGTCCACCCTTCAAGGTTTCCAAAAGCCAGCCAGATAAAACCTTGATCAACCTGTTCCGATCCCAGGGCTCACCCTGCTCTGAGCAGAAGGTTGGGCTAGAGACCTCCCGAGGTCTCTTCCAGCCTACATTGTTCTACGACCCATAAGATCACAACACTCCAAACTGCATGACCTTTTCTGTTACAGATTAAACTGGCTGTTTAAGAAATGGTTGTTGTGTCGCTTCCTAAGATGATTCCAAAACTGCATCCCTCATGTTTCCAAAGACTTTGGGTTTTGCCAATCAGGATTTTGACTGATGCTTTTAATTTCTTAAACTCTTTCGTTTCGCTGATGGAACAGCTAAGATGTTCTCTTAGATCTTGAAGTGTGAGACCAAATCACAAATAAATAGTCAATGAAACTGTCCTTCAGATTTGGGACATTTAAGGCAGCTACAAGTGATAGTACTACATTACTCATAGAATCATAGAATACCAGGCCTGGAAGGGACCTCAAGGATCACCTGGTCCAACCTTTCTTGGGAAAAGCACAGTCTAGACAAGATGGCCCAGCACCCTGTCCAGCTGAGTCTTGAAAGTGCCCAGTGTTGGGGAGGACTCCACCACTTCCCTGGGGAGATTTTTCCAAGGGCTGATTGTCCTTGTTGTGAACAATTTTCCTCTTGTCTGATTGGAACCTTCCCTGGAGTAACTTGTACCCATTATTCCTTGACTTTTCCATGTGACTCCCTATAAAAAGGAAGTCTCGACCTTCTTTGCAGCCACCCTTTAAACAGCAGAATATGGTGATAAGGTCTCTCCTAAGCATTCATTTCTCAAGGCTGGACAAACTCAGCTCTCTCAGCCTTTCCTCCTACGGCAGCTTCCCAGTCCTTGGATCACCTTTGTGCCCTTCTCTGGACTCTCTCCAGCCTGTCCATATCTTTTTCGGTATAGCGGGACCAAAACAGTATTCTGGGTGCGGCCTGAACAGGGCTGAATAACGTACTCCTTTGAGTACATCAACCCCACTGAACTCCTTATCATTTAGCGTTCAAACAACTGTTGAGCTTTTCTTCCTGATGGATATTCTTCATGTCATTTTAACAGAAATTCACTAGAGTTGCAAAAAATACTCAGTCTCACCAAACAAGGAATCAACGTTTTTTATGATTAGGAAGTAGAATGGTGAATGCAGAAGGATGATATGAAATTTCTTCCACATTTTTGTGGGGAACATTTTTCACTTCCTTTGAATGATGTGGAAGGATAGTCAATCACTCTGGGACCCAAGAAAGTAGTATGATTTAAGTAGTCAGAAAGTTTGCTGGTGCTTATTCTCTATTTAAGGCCAAAGATCTGACCCAGGAAACCCCACTAAAACATGAAAATATTCCTTCATCATGCCAAGCATTTTATCAGTGCAAAATTGTCAAAACTCATGACTTTTGTGTTCATTTATTTAGTCTCAGTGCACCTCCTTTGTAAGTAGAGTTACTTTGGATATAAATATGTGAAAATTCAGCCCAGACTCAGCTGCATCTTAACATCAAGATGTTAAGTGAAACCCCTGTATAGAGAGGGATTTTTCTGCAATCTGACCATTTATATCCAAGGTGCAAACCAGGAGGGAAACCCTGGGAACTCAGATAGGCTTCATTTTAGATCTAATCTAGAGATATTTTCCATATCTCAGGTACAACAACAAAACCAACATGGCATCTTCATCCGCCAACATTTTTATAGGCCATTTTGAGGAAGTGTACTTTTCTCACATCCCTCACAGAATGTGATATAAAAAAAAAAAAAAAAGCCTTATAGATATTGCATTCTTTCCGGGTTTCAGCACTGTGAGGCTGACTTTCTTTATCTGAAAAGGAACACAGGCTACAGTGCTTACATCCTATTCACAATACTTTATTTAAAGCTATGATGATAAGAGAGTGGGAGAATTTATTTTATCAAATAAAACCCATTCAATGCATTTGATACTGGCTTTCCTTCTCACTAGCCAAACAAGCCTGGGGACAGTCCTTCTGAATAGAAGGAAAGAATTAATTTCACACAGTACTAGCTGGCTGCACAGCACATACATTTATTTATTTGGTATTTTTAAAGAAAAATATTTTAAGGATGTAAGACCCCTGACAAATACAACAGCTGTTATACTAAAAGTCAGTTCTAAGAGTATCAGGATTTCACTTCCTCTCCTTAATTTAAGGTTACTTTTTATTCTCTCCAATAAAAGAATTTGTATTTTCAAAATATAACAAACAGCTTTTTCTTTTCAGTCAGAACTTTTTGCGACGATCTCATCTTCTTCCTGCCAGTCTGATTCCACAAGCCTGTGTTCAGGCTTCTCTCCAGTCTACTTTCAAGACTGTGCTCTCTAACATCAAGTCATACTGTACCTTCACCCTGAATTCTTCCCATCCCTTACATCTCATTAGATCCACATTCACAGCACATTGTTTTGTCATGTGGCCCATATCTCCTTCCCTTCACTGGGCCAGTAGGTTGAGCATCAGGGGAGTCTGATTTGCACTTTTGTCAAACAACCAGGAAAGCTAGTACTTTTCAGTAGAAATGCAGAGGAGAAACCCAACTCAAATGCTTGAGATCAGAAGCTCACTCAGGCTGGAAGGCCCTCAGGAGGTCTCTAGTCCAACCTACTGCTCAAGCAGCGCTGATGTCAGACAAAGTTGCCCAGAGCTTTGTCAAATCATGTCTTGAAATCTTGCAGGAATGGGGACTGCTCAGCCTCACTAATCAACCTGTTCTGATAGTTAACTACTCTCAGAGGGAAAAGGATTTTCCTTATATTCAGTCTGAACTTCTTTCAAGTTATGCCCATTGCCTCTCATCCTCCTGTTACGCCTCACTGTGAAGAGCTTGACTCCATCTTTTGATAACTTCCCCAAGAGACTGGAAGCTGCTATCAAGTCTCCCCAAACCCATCTCTCCTCCAGGCTGAACAAGTCCACCTTCCCCAGACTTTCCACAATGGGAAAGTGTTCCAGCCCCTAACTGTCCTGGTGGGGTTCTACTTAACTTGCTCTCATTTATATCAGTCTTTTCCTGAGGACCAGAAACTGGACCACAGATGTGGTCTAATTAGTGCCACGAAAAGGAGATAATTGCTGAGGGAGAGATCATCTGTAGTACTTGCTTTGCTATTAACTTAAAACATTCAAGAGGAATGGGATTGGTGATAACCCAAATTTAATTGAGTGTTATATTGTGCAAACCTAATGGAAGTCAGAAAGAGAGCTCTAGGAAAAGTAAATATATCCCACAACTGTACTTAGTAGTACGACACAAAGAAAAAAGAGAGTTACAGGAAGGCATGTTTTTTTCTTCCTAAGTGGATCAGTTTTGAGAATTCTGTTACTCAAGCCATGTTACACGTCTATTCTGAAAAACCTTCAGTCCTCCTGTGCTAGGACTTTGCTCATGTGTGTACAACAGTAGTGATTGCTCCTTCTAGTCTTGTCTTCTACAGAAAACATTGGAGAGACAAATAAAGTAAATACATCATTACATATATTTAAAAATGACTTCTGAGGATCACTAATTTTTCAAGAAATTAGAATATTGACAGAGTAGCTGCTGTTAAAAAGTTAATATTTGCTAGCTCTTAAGTACTTAAGCCATCTTTGTTAACCCAAATGGGAGGGAAGAGCCCGAAAAAGGGGAAATGCTGTTATCTCAGACAACACCCTCTGCTCCCTCTGGTTTTGGACCATTAATTTTTTTTTTTTTTTAACCCTTGCCTACACTTTGATGGGTTACTGCCAACATTGTCACTGCATGATGATATTCTCCTCTTCTCCCCATGTTTGTCACCTTATTTCTTTGCAAATGTGGCCATTCACTTCTCATCTCTCCCAGTGAGATGCAAGACGTGGCAACTTTACACACTCAGGGAATTTGGAACAGCAAAGCTGAAAACTGTTGCCTTTGAGAAAAGACTGATCGATGAGTTCCTGTTACAGCAACAGGAATGTGTTTTCCCAAAGGTATAATTGGACAGTTTATTTGTCGTGTACCAATTCCATCCTGGGGTAAACAGTGGTGAGCTCAACGCTCTGATTTCTCCTGACAGTACTTAGACATTAAATGCCCATATATGTGCTTTGACATTTAGTTCCTAGATAATGTGGTAATTTGTTAGATTCGTCAGGGATTTGGCTTCAGACACATCACCTCTGGACAGCTTCCTGGAATGCAGTCAACTCCCCATTATCTGTGAATGAATTATTCAGCTGTAAATAGACCATAAGATGGGCACAGGTTCCCCAGGTTGTTTTCATGTAGTCTATGATATACCCAAGAACTTACAGGCTCACATGGGGCACTGCCTTCATGTTGTTATGCTGACACCTCAGCTAGTCTAGACAGAAACTTTCACTGTGCCTTCATAAAAGCAGATCAGATGGGAGGTCTCTGATATATTTTTTCATTGTTAGGTAGAAGTACTGAGTATGTATTTCAAATTCTGGGACTCAGATGAATCCCTGTCCTTACTGAGCATGTGAGGTTTCTTCCTAAGGCAGACAGCAGATACACTCCATAGATCAGCCTGGGCATGAGGCAACATTGACAGCTGCAGGCTAGGACAGGAAGGCAAAATCTGGAGCATATCTGCTAGAAGTGTAGATTCCCCCTTAAAGCTTCTGTTTTATCACATTTCCAGCTTCTAAACTCCATTAATAAAAGCTAAAAATATACAGAAGTCAAATAATTACTTTTCCATGAATGAAATTGTTGAAGTTGCTAAGGGATTCAGAGTAGGAGGAAAAGCATTCTGAATATAATTTCTCCATAATGGTTGGGTGTATGACATTTAAATATATGAGAATGCTAGGAGAATCTGGGCAGAGTCGTTAGACTCACTAGCGGTAACAGGAATATGCCAACAGGAAGCAATACAAGACCTTCCTTTTCAGGCGGGTACCACTTCTGGTTAATCAGAGCTAGTATTTTTTTATACTTTAAAAACTGCAAGTCCTGTAGTAGAAATGGCATACACTTCACTAATCTCTTCTGGCAAGTATCCTCACGCTTATACGTACTTTGGATTTCCAGCTGGACTTCACCAATTCCAGTGCCTAAACAACGGGTCACATTGTCTTTGCTAAATTAGGATTATCTTGTGCTACCCAGCTTCTCCCAGTACAAAGGGGTACTGCAGAGTTTTAGAAAACAAACGCATGAAAGAACAAAACATAACTAAAACACAGTACACTAAAAGCAATATATGTGCTAAGTTTATTTCATTATCGTCATATTCATTCACTGAATCGAAAACATAGACACACTTGTGTTAAACATTTGGAATTTTGTTATGCAACAGATTTCATCCACTAAAACAATTTAAATTTTATTTCAATACCATTCTGACAGTTATGTTTTTCAATGACAATTATGTTGAGAAGGCAAAAAGCGTCAAAGTCCCCTTCACTCAAGTGTTCCCTCCTCAGTGATTCCAGCCAAGTTGGAAAGGTATCAAAACCGCAAGTCCTAGAACCAAGAAAAATCTCACGTATTGCCAAGAAAGTGCCAAGCGTTAAATGCCAAGCAAGCTCATCCCATGGAAATCAACAGAAGACCTTCACTGAATCCCACAGCTACAGCCAGGGTCTAGCCATAAACTTTCCTTCAAGATGCAACACCACTGTGAGTCAAACTCACTATTAGTATAAAAGAGTACAGTTCCACTTTAGCCAAATAGAAAATCTGGACCCACAAATTAACCTTTTCAATACATGCCCTAGTGATGGCTTATTGCTCAGAAGGCCTTTGGTATATGTTATTTTACTATTTCAATACAGTAGTCTTGCAGATCACTTATTTTGTGTATCAGTGTATTTCTGTTTAATTCATGAAATTGTATAGGATCTTTTAGATAGATAATTTAATGCTTGCCAACTTCCATTAATTTTAAACTAGACTTTCTAGCCTGGAAGACATACTGAAACATTCTCATTTCAGATCAGGTGGGTCTATGTTTTGATTAAAGAGCCAATTTTTTTCCTTTCATTGTGATACGGATGATTAAATTTCTCTGCTAATTATCTGCATCACCTCAGAACACCCTGTGCATGACAAAAATATTTCAACAAAATAAGACTACGTTTAATTGCATAATTCCTTTTCTTTTATGACACGAGGTTGATATAAGCCTGTCAATTCACTTTGAGTTCTTCTTCACCTTGAGGGCGATGCAATGCTTTTTGTTGCTGGATGATGTTCCTACCACATCCAAAGATATTTTTGGCTACACTTTTTAGTGGACTTTCAGTGGAATTTCATTATAGCGAATGGCCAAATCTTGCAATGTCGGCATTGTAACACACAATTTATTCTTCCTAGGTGTATGTAGTAAGTTAAACTCAAGTTCTTAATTATTTGAGATTAAGTACCTAAGTCCTTTCGAAGTGAATATCATGCCTAAAAGTAATCTGTATTGTCTATTAGTGTGAACCAGTTGCTAGGATGATGTTACGGTGTTCAAAGTCAAGGACTGAGTTGATTTGTAGTGCCAATCACTTAACTTTCATTATTTGAGTTTATGAAAGTGTGAACTCTCTAGAGCAGGACCTACTTTTATCACAATTATAAAATGCTGGAGCAAACAGGGCCCTGACTTGTATCCAATAATATAAAACATTACACTAGAATAATTGTTTTTCCAGTGTTAGTAAGATATGTCCAGACCAAGAGTTTGTCTCTGAATGCCTAAAACATTTAGGAGGGATAGTGAAGGCTCTAATTGCTTTTGTCAGGTTTCAGCTCTAAATCAAGGCATTTAGAATGCAAATAACAACTTACATCATCATTTTGCCTTCAATTAAAGACTCAGTGCTGCCTAATATGATGCCAGCATTTTCCCTAGAGGAAGGAGAAGGAGCTTTGGGAAAGTTATTATTCATTTTTCTAGATATCAGGTCAGGTTGTCAGCTTTGGAGTACAAGAACCAAAGTTTAAACCTGCCTCAGGATTTCTTTTCAGTAAAAGATAAGGTCATAAGCTCTATTTTACTTGGAACCATAAATTAATACATCTCCTTAATTTGCTTTTAATTCATCCTATTGTGTCTAATTTAGGCACCATCAGTTAAATGTGGGGAAACAGCTAAGTAAGGAAAATGGTGTTCACTGCAACAAATGCCTGAAAAGCAGCAAAGAACAAGCTCTGGAAGTCCCATCAAAAAGAGTAAGAGACTTCCAAAGACACACAGATGTAAACAGATAAGCCCAACCCACTGACTGTAATGGGTTTTAGGAAATTCAACTATTGACACTCATTATGGAGAGGTGAGTGGGACCTCTGCGGACTCTCAGTTAACACGCAGATTAAATAACAACATAGTTTTGCTCTAGTACAGTGATGCAGAGAGTAGCTTGCTCAGGTAATATACAGAAAGGTATGAGAAAAAACATCCCTTGCTCAAAACTTCGCCCCTCCCTGTCTGTGATCACCCCAGAGGAGTAACAGCCCAGGCAGATCATGCGGATACTGTGTGACCACCCTGCATGAAGGAGCACCAAAGCTTGAGCCATCCCTTCAGAGCAAGACTTTGTACCTGGAGTCTGTGGGGAAAAGATGGCGCGTGCTGAGAGCTGATCACCGTGGGGTTGCCACGGTGTTCCTTTGCATGTGGCACAGGGGAGCATAATTTCAAACAGCCTTTTGGCTGCTACCACCTCTTGCTGGCACATTCCCTGGCTGATCCCAAAGTCAAGGGGGTTTAAAGATGCATTTCCTAAAGCAGCAGTGAGCAAGGGATCTTGGCCAAGGCTGTTGGCAGGAGGAGATGGGGAGCTGTAAATGCGGTGGACAAGGGAAGGCCATGGCTGTGATGAAAAGCAGGATGCTTGTCTGGTATGCAGTGTGGAGCCTCTCTGTGATTTCAGTGGGCTTTCATTATCTGTTTTGTTTTCTATTTCAGTCTCAGTTGTTCTCTTTTTTTTTTCTGAGAGAGGAATAGAGTTCAGCGGTTGGCTTGGCAAGACGATATTTATGTTTAATTTTTTTGCATAACAAAATATAATTAGAAAATGTAAATATAACTTAACTCCATTACTGCACTGAACAATAAAATGGCCGCAACACAGGCTACTTTGTCTCTCTGATAATTCATCATCCAAATTATACACCACATCTCCATTAGACAGTCCCTTCCCACAAAATTCATCCTGCCTTGTCATGGCTGAAAAACAAAACTTATTAAATAACAGTACAAATGAAACAATGAAGATCACTGTTTGGAATACAGAAAGAGAAAACGTTTTGATGTGTAGCTGATTAAAACCTCTCACAGACAAGAATATGTTTTTATGCTGAGTTTTTCTAAGAAAGTATTATTCTGCGTGAGTACTTGGGTTTGCAGTGCAGCTATTTTGCATCATGGGAGTTCATCTGCCATTAACTCTTTCTATAGGCCTGGATCCTTGGATAAATTACATTTGATTTCAACTTCTGTATTCTTTACCAGGTGTATTATGCACATCCTGGATACTTAAAATATGACTTGCATGGGGAATCTTAACCAGAAACAACAAGGGCATGAAAAGCCAAGTATGGTTTCAAGACGGAAAAACCTCCTCCCTTCCCCCCCTCCAAATGCAGTAAAATACATAAGCAAAATGAAAACGTGAATGTTTCTGTGGAAATTCGGGTAATGAAAACTTATTTATTAAAACCTGCAAATTGCATCTCGAAATTGTTCACTTTGAAAATATTCAATTAAGTATTTATTAAGCCACTCATTTCCAGAGAAGCTAAGTCCTGTAAGCCCCCAGTAGCTTTCACATCAAGTTCAAATTGTACAGACTGCTGAAAAAAAATTTAGTCTACCATTTCTTACAAAGTAAGATAAAAATATATTTTAAAAGAAAGACTTTTATGATCAACACTTGCATATTTTGTGTAAGAAAAGCTATTGACTTCTGCAATAGCTATCTGCAAGATGTTTTACAAAGTGAACCCAACTCAATCATCCTTTATAAAGTCAAATAAAACGTATCATACAAGTGGAATCACTAATTCCAAGAATGAATTAGTGGCAGAGTCAAAATGCACACAGCAAATCCATGCTGTAAAAGATCAAGCACATAGCAGAATGGGTCAGGAAAACAATAGCACAGTAGTTCTTCAATGGAAACACATGGAGCAAAAGGAATTAGAGCCAGTGAAAGACTTGGAGACCTAAAGCAGGATGTAAGTGGAATTCAGATGTTTGAGGGCTCAGCCCTCACCTCACTTTGGTATCTCTTCAGCTCCGCTGGCATTGGGGTTTGTGACCTGCAAAGTTGGCCTGGGCTCTTACACACCTGGGTTTCTACACACAAGTGTCCTGGTTTTGAGTAGCTTGCCTCTGTTGCCTGAAAACCAACATCCAGCAACCACTCTACAGCTTTGGGGCAAGGCATCCTCTCCCTAGCTCCTCCCACAAGGAAAGAGCTGGGTCCTGAAGTCCTCTACTGCCAACAGCTATGAGACATGCAGATGAAAAGCTGAGGAGGAGGAAAGCTTGGAAGCAGTTTTTAGGGAGAAAATGACATTATTTTCTCAAAACTGTATTGATGAACAAAATTTATCTTCCAACATCTACTAGTCTAGTTAGGAAGTGGATTGAGATGTTAACCTTGGGCAGCCACTCAGTCTTCTGTCTCTCATTCACTTCCACACAAATGCTTGATAGCTCCTTGAAATTCAAGTGTTCAGTGTTTTTACAGAATGCAAAAGAAATAAATCCTGAACTGAAAACAGGTCTTACAAATGTGGGCCAAAGTCAGAATGCAGCAATTTGATGTAACTCATGCTGCATGAGACTGGTCATCACAGCTATTACGTCTTACTCCCTTTTAAAATCACTGCCATTTTTAAAAATTAAATAAAAAGTAGGCACTCTTTGGTACAAGAGATGAAACCATTCCCTAGTCAGCTGTAACATAAAGCCTGTTAAAGCAGTTGTTCTGATACTATTTCCCTCTTTGTAAGAGAATTTGAAATCAAAGGTGCTTAGGAGACAGTTCAGAGGATGTATTTTGGTGTTCTCTTTTTTCTGATGCTCCTTGGGCTGCTCTTGCCTGTGCAATAAATACTCTATCTACTCTGTTTTCATCTGACTCTGACTTCTGTGTGAATTTATGCATCTATGAAGTGAATAAATTAGATGTGAGTTGAGATGATGGAATGTAAGAGAAATTATTTTCTTTCCTTTATAACTCCCACAGATTCATTTTAATGCCATAGCTATTGTTTTTAAAAACACAAATGGAAGACTATCAGTTGAGTTAATGTGATAGCTCTGCGTTACCTAGAGAACTGAATTTAGAGCCAAGTTCCCGCACAAGTAAGATGGACATAGGGGTCTCTTCTCCTTTCATGTGTATTACAGAAAAATGGAGTGGTTCCGAATCCTGTATGAAAGACACTGCACAAGGCTCTGATCAATTCTGTGCAGCATGCTCACAATCCAGGTCCTCTTCTCTTCTTTCTCTCCCCATCTACCTCCAAACCCTTTTAAATGGTTTATCTTTTAAACTGATCAACCTACCCTTCTGGTTTGCTTTCTTTTTCCCAAATTCTTTTGCACTGCCTGTCTCCATTTTCCCTATCAAAAGTATGTTTTTATTAAAATAGTCTGTGGTTTACAGTGGTCAATTCTCTGGCCTGAGCTAACAACAAATACTTATTCATGTGTTTATCAACCAGGTTTATAAGTGGAAATCTGCATGTTGCCCCACAGATTACATAGTTCTGGCATCTAAACATAAAAGGAACTGAAATGCTGTGATGCTTTTATGAAGACAGAAGCCATTAAATAATGGACATAAGTTTGTAAATCTTATTAATTACGGAGGATCGATGCAGCACAAAGAAAGATGGTTCAATGAAGATTTCTTGTGTCTGCTGATATTGCTTCATGGCCTCGGGCAAGACATGGGCCAGTTCTTGAAATGTTTATAAATGGTCCCCTGTCTTCAAACAGGCTGAGTGCTCGGCACAGCAAAAGCAGAGCTGCTCCATGAGGGAGAACGAGATAGGAGCTGAGGGTGATGCAGAGCAAGCCCTCGCTGACAGGACACCATCCCACCGTGTCTGAGCATGGCCATGGTGGTGTCCATCCAGAATTGTGGATGGTGGGTCAGGTGCAGGTCTGTTCAGCAAGTTCCAGCAGGAGACCAATCTTGAGACAAGCTACCAACACTGTATGTTTGGGGTGCATCCAGCAAGGGCAATCTGTGCCAGGAAAGCAAGGGCGGGGCTCAGGGACACCTACAACATAGTTCAGGCAAGCCCTAGACATCTGAGCCCCAGCTTAAACAGATCTCCTGGGCCATGAGCAGAGAATATGGGCAGGGGTCCATGATGAGGCTTATCAAGACAATTCAGGCCTGTAAGTGCACTCACAACCCTAACATTAAGTGCCAATAGCCTTTCGGGACCCAGATCTTAGCTCCTCTGTGCATCATGGAAAAAATTAGGACACTGCTATCTCTATTCCAGGCTTATCCTTAGAAAACACGTACTGGTGTTCAGGATTTGTCCTAATAGTATCACTTAGAGTCTAAAAGTCAAGTCATTAGTGTCAAGAAAAGAGCTTGCCCAGCAGTAATGCAATAATTCAGGTATTACCTACATACTCTGTTCTTGAATGTTCACTTACAAAGAGAAAAAAATTTATATTGAATGGCAGAATTTGCAGGTCTGCTTGCACCTGAGCAGTGGGTGAATACCCTTTGTACAGCCTTGCTCACGAAGCTTACAAAGCAAAGCTGTATTGTCTTCCCTGTGGAGGAGCTCTGTGCCACCCAATCTCAAATTTCAGGGAATGTGGGATTCAGGACATCAAGAATGGGACCTCCATGCAGTTCTACTTCAGCACAGAGGGGCTAGTTGGGAACAATTGAAAAAAAAAATCCCACATCCCTAAATCACAGAAACTCCTTACTCAGCAGTAACTCTGTGCAGTTACACCTCCTGATTTGAGAAGTTTGGGCTGGTTTCTGCCTTCAGACACATTCCCCAGGATTTGCCCAACCCAAGAAACCACAGCACAAAGTTCCCACAGAGACTGAGAGAGTGGCTGTGACCTACAAGGCATGAATTACTGAGACAAATGCCAAGCTTTGACTTCTCCTAAGGAGATTAAGAAATCAAAGGCTGATGAGGTTGAGCCCTCTAGACTTTGAGAGAAGCCTCCCTGGTCAGAGCAATTAGCAGGCTCTCCACTGGTACGGTGTCCTCCTTGTCCACCTACCCAGCAATGAAATATCCAAATGCTTTTCTGCCTTTTTTGTTCTTTTTAAAAAAGATTTCTTCCCAAACACAAGCAGCTCTCCTCTGCCTGCTTTGGAGATGATGCCCCCAAGATGAACTGCAGAGATATGGGCACATTAATTTATCATACACCTTTCACCACTGATCATTTTTTTGCCTACCCCATTTTCCCAGAGACTTACTTTAACTCCAAAATTGATGGTGAAATAAATAGACAAATAAATCAGCCAGCCAGAAATATCTCTCCTTGTATTACTTGATGCTCTAAGATATGCTGGTTTCCTCCTCACCTCCAAATTTAGTCTTGACTGGTAGGCAGCTCAGATAATATTCAATCTCTATGCCTCTCTCAGGTTATCCATATATAAAACTATCATGACAAAAAAGAAATCTGCTGGATCTGGAAAACTATAGTGCTACTGGAAAGAGCTTCTTTAGTTTCAGGGCTTTTCACCATAACCTTCTAGCATACCAGGGGGCGAATACACAACTTTGTAGCAAACATACCTGAGCTTTGTCAGCACAACAGCTCTCAGCATGACTTTCTGGTTCACACTGCTGCTGGGGGCTCCAGGGAAGACCACAAGGGAGCTGTAAAAGGAGCCCTACAAATTCTCTTCAGCTGCTTGCAAAATGTTACTGGCCCTGCCACAGATAGTGACAATAGTGCCCCGCTGTGCTGGATGGTGCTTTTTCAGTACCAATAAAATCTGGACACAGGGTCAGAACAAAGATCTACCGAGTATTGTCCAGTCAGCCATTGATTTCCTCTTTGGAACTAATATGTGTTTGACATAGCGTTTCTGGTAGTAAAACCAAAGCTGACAGACCAAAAAATGGTAAGCAAGGACCAAAATTTGAAGTGGCATGGTGAGGCCAATAAACCTTCATTACAAGCCTATCCAACAGAGGAAAACAGCAAATGAGAAATGACATTAAAAATGAAACAAATCTTCAGCCAGCACAAGTCAACACAACTTCGTTCAGGTCAGAGAACTTACACTGATTTACATTAGATGAGCATCTGGCCTTGTATACCTGATGATTCATTACAGCAGAATTAGCTCTCATGGGTATGACCTCATAACTCTGGGATCACTCTTGTAGAGCTCATGTCAAAATACAGTCTGTCACAGATGTATATGTTTGTTACTACTATTAAAGAAAAAAAAATACAAATGAGCCTCAAAATCCTAGCAATAGGATCCTAGAAATAGGATGCAGCATCATTTCATGGCTTGACTTATTGCAAGTGGCTGCATCCACACTAAGAGTGTTCAGTAAACCCATAGCAGGCAGCCTGACTGGCAGAGAAAGAGCAGGAGCTGCAGCCCCTCAGGGGCTTGCTGGAAACCCCAGGCCTTGCTGGAAACAAGCTGTCAGATATGTTCATGCAGATAGCTCCTGTCAATCAGTCATTAGTTTATTCCTGATGTTCAGAATTACTCCCACTGCAGGAACTTTTCATCCAAAGGGGAAAAAAAAAACCAACCCTGTTCAAAAGTAGCACTGTGTAGAGTCCTTTTGAAAAGGAGTAACTCTTAATAAAATAATTCAGGGAAAGTTTCACACAGCAAGGTGACTGACTGGAAAGATGACATGAAAAACTATGTAGTCCTGAGGATGAATCGTGTATGTCATGTAATGGGAAACTTCTTTGGGAATAACAAGAATATAACATCGCTACCTGGTCATAAAGTCAGTGATGTAATTTTGCAATCCAGTAGAGGGCAAACTTAGCCTATATATTCTCAAAGTGTTCCTGAGACCATCAGCAGCAGATGTTCAGACATGTTTATCTTTCATTTGATAACCTATAAAGATATGTAGCAACCTACAGCACCAGAACTTATAAAATGAAAGAGCATCAATCATACCTATCATTCAGTGACTCTTCAGCCAAGTCAATGTTTATTACAAAATCAACACACTGATAAGGAACAATATACATTTTGAATAGTTTCCGTGAATGTACTGTTTTATCCCATTAATTCCAATAATCGATTAACCAGTAATTACACAGCTATTTTCTGGAGGATGCCCACATATATAACAGAGAAATGAAGAAATTACCTCCTTGC
The DNA here is from genome assembly GCF_000710305.1 of Buceros rhinoceros silvestris. NCBI lineage: Eukaryota > Metazoa > Chordata > Aves > Bucerotiformes > Bucerotidae > Buceros > Buceros rhinoceros. Next base: position 48,268 of record NW_010396937.1, on the reverse strand, counting down.
TCTTGATACTAAATATCAGCACATCTGCTTCAAGCAGTTTGGTTTTTGCTTAGCTGCTGCTGTCTAAAAATGAAACATCTGCTTGAAATGTGGGGTTCTGGGTTATATGAAGGAACATGCATTTTTTGAGAATATTTTCTTGAAGAACCCCTTCCCTCTAGCACAAAATCACGCAGCTGTTATTGGCCATGCACAGGGACCACAACCTTCCCAGTAATACCTTACATGATCCTGGCCAGATGTATTTGAACAGACTATTTTTGCTTCTAGTAGACTGTTTCACATGTGTGCCCTGTTCCTCTCATAGGCTCACAGCCAACACGTCGAGGTGCAAAAAGTTAAAATCCAGCTCAAACAACGCTCTATAGAATAAGCATCAAAATTAGCACCCAGTGGTGGAGCTCATTCCTGTTGGAAACCTGAAGGAGACTGATGAATGATGCCACTTCTTCAAGCCCCCACAACAAGCATAACCCCAGAGGAAAAGGTGCGGGGACGTCATCACTCACAGTGACTGAAGGAAGAAGGGGTCCAACTCACTCCTTCCATCACCCAATAAACATAACAGTATGAGATATGGAGGCCAAGTGGCAGCAAACAATTCTGAACCCAGTGACCTTTAATCATGGTAGAGTCAAATGAACCAGAGCAAGGTACCACCCACACACGTCAGTAGCTCCTCTAAGAGTCTCAGCTGAACTTACTCCCAAAACAGGCCAGTGGCTCGAGAGAGTTGACTTTTACTTGCAAATCTGCCACTAGCCTGATGGGTGATCTTGAGCAAAAAAACCTCCTCCATTACTAAAATGAGGCAAGACGACAGCCTGCATAAAGTGCCTCAATGAAAAACACCATTGTGGCTGAATTCTGGGAAATATCCCTCTTACTGTGAGCAGTCATGCTTGTTGCAGTCTCCATCTTGCAAAAAGCTGAGAAACCTAACTTAGACCAGCCGAGCATTATGTACTTCGATCTACAGTGACTACTCTCATGCTAAAAGTTCAGCACATCATTAAATGCCCTCCTGGACTGGAGCCAGCGTGCTCAGTAGGACCCAGATTTCTGTGGCTTTTTAGAGGCCACCAGTGATATCCTCTCTCAGAAGACCCTTAGGTTCTTCAAGATCTTTAAGGAGCCTATGATGGGACATACACATGTATGCAAAGCACATACATGCTATTACACTCAAGCAAATCCCCCTAGAGCACAGTCAACGAGGCTGGTGTAGGAAAGCCCACCTAAAGAACTCAGTTCTGCAAGAACAAACACAACACAACCAGTTTCAGCTGTGATGCTCTTTCAGCAAATCCATCTTATGGTCTGCCCAGCTGATGCCCTTCCTAATCTAAATGAGCCATGTGCCATTAATTAACATCTCACATCATTGATCTTGTTGGGGATACCAACCTGTCTGTCTGAATCTACCATCCAATTCATCAGAACCTTAAACTGACACCTCTAAGAGTTACATTCTCTTCCTTCCCTGGAGCCATCAGCAGCTGCCTTGCCTCATGTGTCCCTCAAAACAGATGTTTTCCTCTGAAGATGGCTGGTATAGGCATTAAAAAGAAGAAAGGGAGACATGAAGGAAAAAAAAAAGAGACAAAGAAATGCAAGCAGCACAAATACTGTGTTCATCTATGTTTCCCATTTCAGAGAAGTCTGCTGCAGGGCTCAGATTCAGACCAGTTTTCTTTTTTTGCCCTTTACAGAGTGAAGTCTAGCTGAGAAGAATTGTCCAGTGAGAAAGTTAACCTCCTAGAAGCAGACATAGCCCAATATCTACCTATCTGCTCTCCATTTTGAAAACGCATATAATAGAGTCAAAACTCGCCATCCTGGAAGAAATGCTGCAGCAGAGCTGGAGCTACACAGTAATAGTAAGGTACTCCAGGTTTCAGTTTCATTCTCACAGTGGTATCTACTACCTCTTACAGCCTCTGTTGATACACAGGTTAAGATTACAATCCACGTTTCCACAAAAAAGCCTCATGTTTGGTCTCTCCTGCCTGCCTCGCTATAATCACAGAAGCTTCCCTGAATTTTGGATTTGCCAGTGCCTCCCTTCACCATGGGTGAGTTTTCTGCAGAACAAAGGACCTCAGAAAACCTCCCATTTTAACACATTTTACATATAGAAATAAAAAGTAAGGTTTCACTCTTATTTCACTGCATGGAGGCAGATTACAAAAGATGTGGCTCTAGGAGAGATGTATTGAGTACTGAGCCACTGACAAATGCAGGTCACAGGTCCATTGTAAAAGGAAAGGACCAAGAAAAGGTCCTGTAAAAGCAGAACAGCAGTCACCATCAGGCAAACATCCTCATGCATCTACCGAGGACTGTGCCATTCCTGGAGGATGTGGCTGAACCCGATCAGTCAATAGCAGAGGCAACATTCGTCAGGAGCAGAAGTCTTCGTGGCCAGAAACTGGACCAATGGTCATATCCAGTACAGCCAACAGTATGTTCCTCATGAAGAAAATTGAATTCCTCTAGTCATACGAATTCCTAGTGATGAAAGCTATTAAATACTGCTAGTGGCTGGGCTTTATGCAACATCAAAGAGAATAATATTTTTGGTTTCATACATGCATTGAAAAAAATATAGATGGGGTTTGCAGAACTTAACATAGTTTCTTATGAAGCAGAAGTTAGCTTTTTTCTTTTTTAACTTGAGTCTGCTTAAACCTTCCTGTGCCTCAAACCATTCCAGACAACCATCTCAATTCTCTTCTACTTTGCTGCATTATCTTACATGCACAAGCAATTTTTGTTGTAAAAACTATGGTCAAGGGAGTTAATATTGAGGAATTAGAAACTCATTTTAATATTAGACTCAGTTAGCCAGTTAGTAACATCAGAGAGCTTCTCAGGGGTCACATGGAGGCTCTCTATGAAGACCACTACAGATAAATCACTGCAGACTTCTTTGTCAATCTCAGCATAAAAGCTTACCTATCCATTGATGTTAACTTGACCCACCACTGGTGAAGAGGACCACACACCAAAGAACACCCAACTGCTCCATCACATCTCCTCTGGACACCATGGTTTCATTGGTGAATCCAAGTACACTGTTTCTTCTAGGGATGCCTGCTTTACTTCTGATACTCGGTGCAATGAAATGGTCATCGCAGCACCAACTTCTCAAGCTAAAAGTACTAAGTTAGAAACTAAGTAAAGTAGAACTTGAGAATGGAGGAAGGGATGATGGGAGCCTTTTCCTTAGGAGACAAGACACACATCCCTAACACACCATTTTTACAGTCACTTTTCAAAGGTGACTTTTCCAGCATTAAGGGGCTGGGCATATTTCACTGTCAAAGATCTTAACATTTTAATACATTTATTTCATTTATGTACTTCAGAGACAACATATGACAGCCTGATGTTTTCCAAGAAGGCACACGCAAGATGAATAAGACAGCTATTATAGTGAACTCTGGCTGTGAATTTAATTCTTCTGTTTGACACAGGCGCGCTTGCTGAAGGGTCTGTGCCAGAGATGCATGTTCAAGCAGAGCACTAAATCAATATTTACCATAATTTTGAAAGATGTCTGAGCACAGCCTGGGAACCAAGGCAACACTTGATGCATAACCATCAGTGAAATACAGGGCTCTAAAACTTTCCAGATAATAAACTGCTTACAGGGCACTGGATGACAAAGACAGCTAAATCCTACGCTGTAAGTTCTCAGACCTGGGTAGTGCCGTTCCAAGCCCTCCACTCTGTGGTCTCAGCCACAAAACTTGTGTGTCACAATAACTCACTTTTTTTTTGTTAAATGCAGGGTCTGATAGCCTGTGACTCACGTAAGCTCCTTCAGCACACCTTCCCCCAGTCTTTATACCTTTGCTTCTTAGAGACAGTCTTCTAACCACCTTTTCCAAAATTCTCTGCTGTCCTCGACACAGTGAATCAACTCCTGGAGATGGGCATATCTGTACCGGCCAAGCCGGTTTTTGGTACTCAGTGACATCTGGATGAACCCTCTGGTGCCAAAGACTGGCTGAGCAGGACTGATCTGGATCATTCGGTAATAAAGTCAAAATCTGGGGAAGCTGTATTCCCCGTGTAACATAAGAAATATGGAGTTGGGGCTCACTGCAATTTTATTGCTGGAAGAAGGAAATTCTAAATTTGAAAGAAAAATTGACCATCTGAATTTCTCACCAACACACAACTCTAAATGAAGAAAAAAAAAAAGCCCACCACAGTACAAGGAATTTCCAACTTCAAAGCATTTTAATTAAATATTAAATATTACGTATAAATAGATACACAATGAACAGCATTATGAACAGAGCTTTGATTGACAGTATGACAGCTGAAACAAAATTAATCGTAACAGTAAAGCAAAAATGAAATATTTCATATATTTAAATGAAACAAAGCTGACATGATTCATTTACATTCATTTTCCATTTAAAATTGTATCAAAACTGAAACCAATTTGTTCCTGCAGAATGTGTCGACTTTGATTAAGCTGCATTTCTGATGGTTGTTAAATTTGAAATGTTTTTGATCATCTCTAATTGAGAAACCCCTTAAAGTCTAGAAACTGTTCAAAACAGAATTAGTATTTTAGATGAGAAACAGAGATGTGACTAGATGCCAGGTATGTGAAATGGCCATTTGATGACGGCCTGTGTCAGGAATATGAAGAGAGAAAGGAATAACACATGATTTCCGAAATTTTTGTGAAATACTGTATATGCCTTCTCACTAGCTCCTACACATTAAACGATCTCCCACACCTGAAGGTTTTAAGACCCTTCTAGGGTCCTACCTCACCAGTGAGGCCCATAAATGTTACAATTCTTAGTAAAAAGAGAAGAGCACCTTGGCAGTGCAGACACCCTGATGCTTGCACAAAGCTTGCACAAAGGACCAGAGTCTGCACAGGCACCTGATAAAGATCAGGCCAATGCCCCAGGGCTAGCTGGTGCCTTGGAGTCTGGGCAACCTTAGCAGGCTCCCTGATGTCTGTGTTCACTAATGGGAATGACCACAGTTCACACTCCACCAGCGTGTAAAAGGAGCCCTGTCCGAGAACCCAGTTTGAGTTGGTCTTCCTTGGAGCAGCAGGTGATGCAGTCAGAGACCCTCCACTTGGATCCAGGCACTACCCGAGTGTGCCTCGGGGGGACTGAGTGAGACCTCACCCTGGTGTTGGTGAGTGACCTTTTGGTACCCTTAAGTGGGAGATTCTCATTTGTATGAGTGAGGGTGTGAACATTGTGGTTCATCTTCCTTAAAGAGTGTGCTCTGGTATTGAGGAATCATCCGCTGTGCAGTGGTATATTACCCGCTGATACCCGATCCTGTAGTTAATTTTGGTCAGTTGGAGTGCTGAGCAAATTTGATTACAATGAATCCCTGGTTTTTAGATGGCTGCTGCTGTGGGTGCCTTCGTGACAAACATGTGGAGAATTTTGTGCAGCAGGATTAATAAAACTGTGGTAACACCCTTTTCTGCATTTCCCAGAGTACATTGGCTACGTTCATCTCTTAGGCTCTGGCTCTTCAAAGGCTTTCACAGTAGCTTAACCCAAAGCAGATGAACATATATTTCTAAAAGTTACATGTATTTTAAAAATACATATATGTATATAGATAACTAAATAGCTAAATAAATAGATACCTAAATCTATGCAGTACTGAAGCATCATAATGTAAACTCCCTGAAACTGTTTTCACATCTATCTTATACACTGCTGTCAATATCTTTGGTTCTTGCCCTAAAACAAACACAGTGTGATAACCGCAATAATAAATAACGAAGTTTTCAGGACATGCTTTCGGGAGCATGTGAAAGCATGAAAGAAAACTATATCCATTTGAAACAAAAAAATGAAACCAGTCTCCAGGCTTGAATTTACTCAAGGGACCAAAGCGACCTCCATGCCCCGTGTGACCCTTTGCTGGCACACCACATGTCTCAGGCTGCACGACACACCTTTTTCCCAGCTTCTCAACCCTTTCTGAGCAGAGGGAAGTGCTCAGGGACAGGAGGAAATCTGTAGCGTTTTAGCTGCAATGCGAGCATGCTGCAAAAGTACATAGGAGCTCCTTCTCTGGCACACAATTACACACAAAGAAGGGGTAGAAAGGGGAAACGTCCTTCCAAAATCTACCGAAGAGATATGGCCACACATATGCACAAGTTTCCCCACTCCCCAGTTCGAATCTACTTCAGACACTGAAAGAAACCCAATGGCCTTAAAAAATGCGTGGGAGGAGAAAACATCAGCCACGAGCGGCAAACCTCCTCATATTACTGGATGCAGAGAGTGGCAAAAGCAACATGTAAACTTTCTAGAGCACGGAATGGGTTTTCTTTTTGTTTGAAATAAGGCCAATACCAAAAATAAGAAATACTTCCACATTGTCTACTGCAGGTATGTCCACTTTTTGATGCAGATTATTTCTCCTTTATGGAACTTTGAATAGAGATGACTGCTCTTAATTATTTGTATTTGTCACCATACACCTAGAGGTGAAACAAGTTCAAGTAAGACGAGGTGCTGGGAAGAACGATGAGGACGATAAACCAAGACAGAGTCTGTGTCAGGAGAAGAGACAAGCTTGTCTTGTTCAGACTAGTAAAACGAAAGCTCAGAGGAGACATGAATGTTGTCTATAAATACATCAAGGAATACAACAAGAGAGGAAGGAGAGCTATTTAAGATAAAGGACAACATTGGCAGGAGAACAAATGGATATAAACTGGCCATGAATAAATTGAGGCTGAAAATTAGAAGAACTTCCAAAGCAACAAATAAGTGAGACTCTTGAACAATTTCCCACTGGGAGTAATGGCAGCAAATGACCTAATTTGCTCTAAGATGGATTAGTTAATTAGTTTATGAAAGGTTTATCTGACAGAGGCTGGCTATGGCAGAGGGCTGGCCTCAGCCCCAGATGTCCTTTAAAGCCCCAATTCCTAGGTAATTTGAGGTGTTAACTCCGTTCCTTATTGAATGGGATATTGTGATGGCTGCTAAATTCTGAGGGATTCCATTACACAGTGCCACTGCTCTGCATGCGACTTTCCAAACACCACGAAAAGGTGTCTGCATGGCGAAGTTGTATTGTAAGACACAAACAACAGAGCTCATTAGCCCAAGCAAAGTGGTGTGGTGCTGAGATGCTTAGAGTATAAGAAATGGAGATGAAAGACAAAGGCGAGCCAAGGCAAGTGCACTATCCTTGTGAAAGTGCACCCACCGCCTTCTTCAAGGAAAGCAAACCATGGCATTTCCTTACTACTCTTAATCTTAACGTTTCCTTCATACTCCATATTTTTATACACCAAGTGTTGAGTGTTTCAATGAGATTTAAGCAAAATTGTGAAGTAAGGTGGTTCATGAATTTCCAGGTGAAGAAGATGGAGATAAGCGGCACTCTGGAGGACAGGAGCTGTTCTTGATTACTTGTTTCTGGCTGTTCATCACTTCCAGCTACCTGAGAAGGCAGTTCTCCTGCCTCTCACTTTGGTGACATCTTTTCTTGGTACTCGGTCATAAACCCTGGCTGCATGGGCAGACACCTTTGCGGAGGTGTACATAGAAGAGTGAGCACAACTACATCTCTTCCATGGACTTCTCATCTCACCTACCGATAAAGTTTTTTGTAACTTTTTTTTTTTTAATTATAAGGAATGGAAACACACTTTGGCCACTGGAATGACTACTTTACAAAAAATTTGAGCTTGGTGAACTGAAATGTCTAATTTTCCCAGACCATTAAAGTACTTTATGAGGCAGGCAGGTTTCCTGAGAAATCTTGGAGAGGAATCTTCTCTTTTACACGCTCTGAAACGCCCAACACAGTTCTTCCCTCAGGGTGCAGCCTCCCTCTGCTTTCAGGGTTTGGGTGGAGGAGGTTGGGGACTTTTTGCTGGGCCTTTGCTTTTATTGGGGTTTTCTTCTTGGGCTTTTTTTTCTTTTTTCCACAGGTAAGTTCCTGTCAGAGGGAATTGAAAATGCACCTTGCGTGCGTTTAAGGGATTACCCAAAAATGTTTTTGACAGAGTGTTTATGGGCTAAAGTCAATTGCACTTAATAAACAAGGTTATTCTGGGATAAAGATGGTCATTTGTCTAAATGTCACTCTGGTACTTACTTTTTTCCTTCAAAAGTGAAATTGCGTAATTGAAAACTCCCTGCAATACTGTGTTTTCTGTCTGAAGTTTTTATATAGTGGGTTTTGTTTGGGCTTCTGGGATCTTTATATGGATCACTTGACTGAACTTCACTGTTTCCAGTTAAATTGTGAAAGAGCAGGTTCTTCCCTTAAAGGACACGTATGAAGGATATAATCTCTCCCTCAGCCAGCTGCCTACACATAATCTCCAACTAACTAAAAAGGCAACCATCAGTTTTAAAAGCACCATTGAACATCCTGCATAGATCATTTGGAGGATGACCCCATCTCAGCCCAGGACATTTGCACCTACTGAGCTCTAAGTACAACGACAATCTGGAGGCAAAGACTGAAGTATGGGACATCAAAACTCGCTCCCACTTCCTTCTGTGCCTTTTAATATCTAGCAGCCAGGCAGTGACAATCCTGACAACCCTTCCTCAGGTGCTCAACTCCCCAGCATCCAGTTCATGCATCGAGTGCAACACTGTCTTCTGCATCAGCCCACTGTGACACACAAAATACATGACTTAGTACTGCTTGTTTCGTTACAAGCTATATATATAGTTATGTCTATGCAAACAGGTATAATAGCCCACTGAACAGCCTCCTGTCTGGAGGCCAAGTAGTGTAGTTCCATCCATCCAGCTGAAATCCCTTGCTCCTCCAAAACAGAGAGCATATGCTGCCAGCCTGCTGGGAAAGGTCTTTAGCCTCTGCTATGGCTGGAGCTGTGCCCGAACACTTCTGGGGATAGTGACAGATGAAAACTGTGCCAGCAGCTCAGTTAACAGACTAACAGCATGGACAACCACAAGCAGCTGTCAGGCCCTGCCCTGGCCCTGTGTAGTTCACTAGCACACATACACTCAATACATCAGGCGTTTAAGAGGGTAGAAGTGAGACCTCTGTAGTCATACAGTGCTTCCATAACAGAACGGGTAAGACTAACGATACCATTGCAATTTTGTAATTTTTTTTTTTTTTTTTTTTTTTTAAAAAATCCCTAACCAGCCACTAGGGAAAAGAAACGCGTCAATCAATTTTTTTTCTTACCCACTGTAAGACTAACGAGACCATTGCAATTTTTGAATTTTTTTTTTTTTTTTTTTTTTTAGAAAATCCCTCAGCAGACACTATGGAAAAGACAACAGAAAGAGATGCACGATGACTTCAGTGGGCTTGTGTTGGTCTCTACAGACTCATAGGTTGGGAGAGAAAGTAATGCCACGGATTAGAAACTGCTTAAAAACAAAACAGTAAGATATATGCCATATAATATATGGCACTTTTCAATGTAGTGAGGATAGGAAAAGGTTTTTCCTAAGATCTCGTTTGGGAGTAGTATGTTCTCGGAAGCAGCAACACTTGCAAGCAAGAGGAAGTTATTTATGTGTAGTCAGGCTAGGAATCCTGAAAGTAACAGTATTTACATGTTAACAAAGCAAATAACAACATGATTAGATTGAATATAGTATATTGTCAAATGACCAGCATATATGAGGCAAAGCTGGACAAAATTATGTAATTTTGCCTATTCCAATTCGGGTGCCAAGCTAATGCAGCAAATAAAAATAAGCACAGATAAAAATTCCTACAAATTGCTCCTAAGGTCAGTAGACCTAAATGAATTTAGGTTACTTTGATTGCAGTGTTGTGAAAACAGTAGTGCCAAAAATTTTGAAAGAAATCATGGATGAATTTAAATTCCTGTAGCATGAAAGGACACTTACAGGATTCCTCCACAGAGAGAATAATTATCAATAGTCTATCCAGGAAAAAACATATGATAGTGGTATATTCAACCCCTGAAAAAATGAATCAGTGAGGTAGCACTTTACCTAAAAAGTTCTGCAAATAGATGAAGCTCCTCAGCCGCCTGGATATGGACTGTATGCTATTGGAATATGAAAATACTGACACGGTTCTACTCTCTCTCTGTAAGGTAAGGACAAGTTATTCTGAGGACACAACTTTTGAGATGGATAAATGAACTAGAGACCAAGTTTTCTGAACATGGCAGCAGCTACTTCAGTTATACGCACTTAAATTGTTCAAATAATAGAAAAGAGGCATAAGGAACAAATGTACTCAGCCCTGGTGAGGCCACACCTTGAATACTGTGTCCAGTTTTGAGCCACTCACTTCAAGTAGGACATTGAGGTGCTGGAGCAGGTTCAGAGAAGGGCAACAAAACTAGTGAAGGATCTGGAGAGCAAGTCTGATGAGGAGCGGCTGAGGGAACTGGGGTTGTTTAGCCCGGAGAAGAGAAGGCTCAGGGGAGACCTTATTGCTCTCTACATCTACCTGAAAGGAGGTTATAGAGGAATGGGGGTTGGTCTCTTCTCCCATGTGACAAGTGACAGGACTAGAGGAAATGGCCTCAAGTTGCACCAGGGTAGATGTAGGTTGGATATCTGGAAAAATTTCTTTACAGAGAGGGTTGTGAAGCATTGGAACAGGCTGCCCAGGGAGATGGTGGAGTCCCCATCCCTGGAGGGAGACGTATAGATGTAGCACGGAGGGACTTGGTTTAGGGACCCTGGCAGTGCAGGTGAACGGACTCTAAGACCTTAAAAGTCTCTTCCAACCAGGTGATTCTGTGAAATTCTTGATTCTGTAGGTGAGTGCATTCTGATATAGCTATGTTTAAATACTGCAAAAGTATAAGCTGTTTCTGCACTTATTGTCAAGTAACACAGTGACTGCTGCATGAAATGAATGAAGCTGAGTTGTTAGACTTGGAGCTACCATCTGGATTTACAACTTCAACAATACTGGGAGACGAAAGACAGCAATACTGAAGGTGGAAAATTATATAAGAGCTAGCAAAACCATCAGAAACCAATTATAGACATTTTAAGGTCAAAACCAAAGAAATTAAAAGTTCTTTTTGATCCAGGTGCTTAGACAAGTACTTGATGTTTTGTTTTGGTGGATGACCATCAGATGTAATGATACCTGATATAATTCTGCTTATTCACAGAAAAAAAATTCACCAAAATAATTAAATTCTTTTTCTTTTGTGGAACGGAGTGGGAAGTTTATGTCCTGAAATACAATTCAAAGGAAGAGTTTTCTGCTCATAATACTGAACCTCCCATTTTGGCAAAAAACCTTTATGAAAAAGTCTGGGCTTTTGTATTCAGTAGGGCCATGCTGTAGTCTCTTCTATGCTGTACCTGCTCCTGAACACTGGGCAGGCACTGCACCCAGCAGCTATGCCCAGATTCCTGAGTCTACACGCAGTCTATTTGCCTGACTCTTTCCACCTTTTCAGTCCTTTCTAAATCAGGATCCTAAGAAGCCAGCTTGGCTGTAAGGCAGGCAGCACGTACATCGCCTGCAACATGTTGAGTCACTCCCACAACACAAACACATCTTTCGAAGGAGGTCCTCCTCCAGCACAGTAGTACAGTGGCATCCAAAGCAAATAAGAAAGAAGGGTATGAGAAAAGCTGTTGGGATGAATGGCAAGGTTCACTGAGCTGCTCAAGTTTAGCAGGTGTCTTTGCAAAAACGAACCTGGCGTGAATAAAGTCTGTAGAAAGCAGCATAAACTACAGCTTGAAGTCCATAATTGTAGCATTGTGATGGCCAAGATTAAATACGAAGGCTGATGTTGGCATTCATCTCATTTCCTCTGACACCCTAACCTCAGGCGTCAGTGTTGAATATTGTCAATGAAGAGAAATGGGCATTTTCAGCCGTTTTCATCTAAATGTCTCAGCTGGTGATAAGCAGTCCTTGAGAGGTGTCTCCTTCCTCCTGAATATCATCTCTTTGGTAACTAGTTCGCCCACAGGAATTATTAACTCTCATGGCCCTCAGTTACAAGGAAAGAACTGCACCCCAAACAAGCAAAGAAATCAGAAAAAGCAAGAAGATTGTAGTGTTTCATATATTACTGGTGGACATTTCCGTTAACCACATAAAAAGCTAATCTTCTTTTTAAGCTTGACTAGTTCCACTTCGCTATTTTAGTGTTCCTTAGGTCTAAACACTATTGCAACACAACTTAAAAAAATTGCCAATAATAGCAAAATTCTTAATGGACTCTGTGGCCTCTTACCTACTTCTCTCTTTGCTGACAAAAGGTCTTTTTGATGCAGGAATTTGCATTTTTTTTTAAATGCATCGATTTTCTTTTTCCTTTTGCAGTTATGAGGTGGGTTGCTGGGGGAGCTATTTGAAAAAAAGGTCAAGATTTCAGAGCGTACGAGGTGGCCTTGTTACATCTTTCTTAAGACAGTCTGGGTCCCACAGAGTGTGAGTGTACACTGCAAAAATAACACAAAAGGACAACTTTTTTCTTATAAAGTCAAAGTTTTCCGTGATCAAGACTGCCAAAAAAGCATGATTAATTATCTTAATTACCTTTACACAAATCTTCTGTGTTCTTTTTCCCCCTCTATGCAAGTCGATGTATTCCTGCCACTGTGAACTGATCTACAAGTCAAGGGTTGTGGTACTTGTGTAGAAAGGACTTTCTTTTCCTGCAGTATTTAACTGCAGCTGTTGTCACATCAATCTTTCTTCAGAGTTTCAGTATTCCTTTCTGTGCATTTTCTTTCAGTCTGATGCATTTTGGTGAACTATTTCCTTTTTCTCTTGCAATTTTATGCATCTCATTCAGGTCTCTTCACATTCAGTTCTTTCATGCTTAATAGAAATAAATTTTCCCTTAAGCTTTTTAATATGTATACTGCCACAGCACAAAGCTTACTCATACTTGTAATGCCAGTGTCTCCCAGCTTCCCCAAAATTTTTACATTTTTTCTTCCTCCACAAAACACTGTTTCAAAGCAATGAAGTAAGTAATCGAAAGTACACAACAGCGGGGCTTTCTTGGAGACAGGGGCTAAAGGTGCCCGATTCCACAGGAAAGCATGCTGATTCCAAATCACGTTAACAGAGTTCAGTGCATTAAATATAGCCCCATGTCAGTATTTTACAGATCTGCTGTGCACAATAGACAGTAATGGCTCTGTAGAAGCTCTTAGGGTCTTTTATGAGAACTCTCAACGTGAGAGTCTTTTATTCTTTTTGACAAGTTGATCCTTTAAACTACTGTAGTAAAGGGAAGAATGGAACAAGGCAAAGCTAAAATTTTAGCTTCTGCTCACTATGTCCAGATCAACACTAATTAAGGCAAACTATAAAAGATAGACTTCTAGGGATTTCAAGTCTAAATGTAATTATGTGTAATGTAACTATTAAAAACTGATCAAAAAGCTTGATGTTGATTTTTAATGAATCTCCATTTTTCTCAGACTGAGACACCTGGAGTTCTATACAGAGCTATCTGAAAAGCATTCAAAACAAACCAAGTTTAGACCAAACTCACCTGATTTTGGGTCTTGTTATGACAGCCAAACTATGAGAGTTGCATATTCCTTTTGCTGCTCTGTATTGGCAGTCAGTGGTGAGCAGAGCACAGAAGTGATGTGCTTTCAGTAATCCATGTTGCTGAGGAGGCTTACAGCTCCATTCGGAACTAGAGGATTTTTTTTTCCTGGGCTTAAAAGCATAATTCTTTCCAAGGTCAGATAAAGTATGTTGCAATAATAGAGGTGGGAAGTACTGAAGACATTTAATGTACGATCAAGCCATCAAGGTTGCATTATTTCCGCAAAGATGGCACATATCTCCCCGGAGATGGGATTTTTTTTTTTTTTGGTGTGTGTCAGGAATTGCTATGCATCAGAGTTGGTGAAATGTTTAGAAAGGAAAACTCAGAACTGCAGACTCTGTGGCCAGTTTGACATGGGGAGAAAACTACCTTCTATGGGCAAGCCCCCTACAATTTTTCCTTTCTGCATCTCTGTTTGTGGAGAGAGAGAATATATTCTAGTAGATCAATTGATTAAGCTGGAAAAACTGCCAAGTTTTTGGACACACAAAGACTTTCTCCAGGTCTGACACAGAAACACCAATCTTCAAGAACAGCCATTCAGCATTTAACATATTATCTTAATCAGTTAGACCATCTGAAAGAAAAGGCAGTGTGCACCTGTGATGCAGAAGGAGATGCTTTACAGAGGTCAGGGTGATAAGATGGTTTCTCCTATGAGAAATAGAGAGGAAGACAGGTAATTCATCAGTGGTGCAACATGGCAGAGTTCCCAAAGAAAACAGTGAGTTTCCTATAGATAGAACTTTTACCAAGCTGGTACCTGGGTTCAACTAGTCCCCAAGGGACAGAGAGAGATCAGAGCTGACATCGTGGGACAGTTAGTTGAGTTATGCAGGGGGAGGGTGAGACTACAGCACTGCTGAAATCCAGAGAGGGCTAGGGGCTCTGTGTGCAGATCTCAAAGAAAAGAATCAATCATTACAAAATATTTTGCTGGAGTGCTGCCCCCATCCTTCAGAAGGGCCGCAGAACAGCACCGTCAGCCTTGCTGAGTGTTTCAGAAGGTCCAGAACCGGAAATAAGAGTCTGCTCCTTTCCAGAGAAGTAGCAAGGGTGCATCCATCACTGCTGCTTTCAATCTGCCTCCTGACTTGAAGTCAGCCTGAGGAGTTGTTTATAAAGTCAGTGTGGCCAAATCCAAGTTTTCTTCAAGTATATGCTTGAAACTCCGCAGTTCCAGTCACCAAGCACAACTCTCACAAACACTTCAAATTTGATGAAACCATCCAAACATCAAAATTATAAAGATGAAAATGAAAAGCATATGATACCACAGATTATCAGTGGTTTATAATACTCAGGATTATTTTCATCTGCGTATGACAGCTACACCCGAAGGCTATATCTGGAGCAGATAGAGGGTGGAATTTTCAGAAGTACCAGTGACGTGACCTGGTTCTCGCCAAAGGCAAGCTCACTTCACTTAACTAATAGTCACTGCCTTGCAAATGTATCACCTTGAGTTATCATCCTTCCACTGTACCAGGGCACAGCATGAGTTAAGAAGCCCTGAGGACTTCTGGGCCTTGAGAGACATGCAATTACCCTAGAGATTAATACAGCAACTAAATGCTTTACAAATCCGTATTTTTTCCTGCTAATTGAAGAAAAGGGCAGCAGAAGTGACTGAGTGGGTGAAAAACAGTAGAATATCTTTGCACCTGAACACCTTCATGCTGGTGTGAATTTCTGGGTCAGTAGTTACTGGGAAACTACCAAGATAGTGGGACAGATTTTGTTCAGAAGTCCACTGGTATTGAAATAATGCTAGGTCTTACTCTGCACCTACACTGAAATTGTGTGAGTTGAAAGAAACCAGTCATCAGCCACCACAAAGACGTCAAGCATGAGTTCCTCCAATACACAGAAATAAACCCATTGGAAAGCGTAATCTCTCCAAGGAAATGATCTACAAATTAAAGCTGTGAGATTTTCAGGGCCATTCATTCTGTCAGGCTGTTGCACTGTCTCTTCTAGACCTTGCTACTGCTGGTTACTTCAAATTTGTGGCACCAGATCCCAAGGTTTTCTATAACATGATTTCAAATCTTATTCTGGACAGAAGCACAGGAAACATTTCCAAGTAAACTTCCAATGCATCCGAGATTTCTTCTGTAAGTTCTTCAGCTGGGACGCATAGCACCATGACTGGGATGAAATCTCTCACATGCCCACCTTTCACAAATATGCTAATACATTTTGTATTAAGCAATAACTTAGTATTAGACAGAGATTGCCCAGAGTTTTCATACAGGGTTTTGGGTTTGTTTTCTTTCTTTTCTTTCTTGTTATATAAATCAGAAAATTCTCCCCAAAATCATCTTACTTGAACCAAGATGATGAGGAATACTGTTCTGGAGCACAATCTGAGGTGCCAAGGTCACAGTAAAAAAAATGTATTTCCATGAACAATAACGGTAATGCTTGGTTTTTTGAATTTAGTGTAATGTAGATTCAATCTTAATTAAAATTCAGCAAATTACTGCAAAACTTTTGTTCCTGATAGCATAATGCTACCAATTATAAACACCTGGGCAGTATGAAAAGGAAATTATTGGTTTCCAGACACATGCAAAGAGAGGGAAATGGGATCTGTCTGCCTAGCCCATTTATATTCCTCATGTCACATGCCCATGTGGTGGTTCAGTTCAGAAACTATTAGTTTTCTTACACTGCATAGACATTTATCAGTGTTTTCCTACTATATACTTAATAGTACATTTTACCTGTGGATGTCCTTGTTTTCTTCCATGCTGTATTTGAATCCATCCAAAGTGCTTGCAAAAGCCAAAATATAGTCACAGTCTGAAACATGCAGCATTGGAGAACACACTCCTAAATCTTGTGCTAGAGTTACCTAAGGATTTTTACTATTCTTAAAACAACAAAGCAAAAGAAACATGCCAAGGGGCATGTCCTACAAACGGCATTGTAAAGGGATAAACCCCACTCCTTGAAAGCCCCCCCAGAAGCAAGAAAACTTTTCAAAGCCTTCCACTTGAGGGATGCAGGTTCCTGTAGTGGAAACTGTGCTACAATATCCAGTTCTACCCAAATAGTTCTTTCTATGCTGCTTTTCATATTTAACATGTGTTTTTAAAAGGAGTTGATTTC
This sequence comes from Buceros rhinoceros silvestris, assembly GCF_000710305.1. Classification (NCBI taxonomy): domain Eukaryota; kingdom Metazoa; phylum Chordata; class Aves; order Bucerotiformes; family Bucerotidae; genus Buceros; species Buceros rhinoceros. Next base: position 31,584 of record NW_010396937.1, on the reverse strand, counting down.
ATATTTGCTTGTAACCTTCCAAAGATGATACAATCACAACAGTTTTGCATGGATCACAAAAGTAAAAGGTCACTTCCCATATCACAACTTCCCAAATAACCCCCATACACACACGGCTCTGCTCAGCACCACTGATGCTCAAATCTGCCACCCAAACCGAGACTGCTCCTTGCTCTGATGCTGAAAGAGGGTCAAAGAGCCCAGCTCCACTGGTTAAATGAAAGCAAGGAGTAAGCCCTGAGTTCATGATTAGTATATGCTTACAAGATGGTCCTGGGCTGGCCTCTCCTCCCCATGGGATTAGACCATTAAAAGTGATGGAAAAATGAAGTTCAGGTATAACTCACACACTGATACTTGCTCTTGCTACTCTCTTAATGCCTCGGCTGGGCTAGCACCTGACAAAGTACTGTCACAACAGAGCCATAGGGTTTGAGCCTCTGGGTGTCAACTACGGCACAGAGAGGTCAAGACTGGGAGAAATGCCTTTGGAGCAGTTCATGTGAGAAAACTGCTCCCACGTTAGTACCAGTCAGGTTGCATCTCAACACCTGCTGGGTCCTGCCTGTGGCTGTCCCCACCTGCCTGTGCACTGACTATGGACTGAGTGATAGCTGTGTTCTAGAAATAGAAACAGAAACAAAGAAATGAAATTAGAATCAATCCCCTACAGATGGCTCTGTCACTATAAAAGCCACCTGCTCTCAAATTAACATTTGTTTATACATAAATTTAGAACACCATAATAAATTAACACTCACCCAGCAGAAATGAACTCTTATGAGTTGTTCTTCTCTTCCCAGTGGATAGCAGGAGCAGGGAAATGCTATTTTCCCTTGAAGGCATTCAACAGCAGCACAAACAGTGGAATTATCGTGAAAGGAGTAAATGCTTCCCGTGTGCCAGCATTCACTCTGCAGAAAAGATCTGGTTAGGGTTGATAAGTTTGCAAATACCAACATGGAGTAGACACAGAGTACCTATGTCAACCTATCAAATCTAAAAAAAAATGTACAGCCAGGTATTAAATCAGTCTTAAAGCTTATGCAAAAATGAAGAAAGTTACAGGGTCTTGGGGAAAAAAAAGGGAAGAATAATAATAAAAAGAAAAACCATGATAAAAATGAGAAGTTTTAGCACACTGACCAGGAAAGTGATTTGGAGCTGTTTGAGAGATTAAGGATTTTTACTGTGAGAAAAAAATCCCAAAGCTGTTAGTCCAACACACAGCTGAAATGAAGGCAGCAAACAAAATTTGTGGTTGCTAGGGGAATATAATATAAATCAAAAGCGCTACTATAATTGCTATACACTGTAAGGAAATGATAAGACCTTTCTGGGTATATTATACCTAGTCGTGGTTATCATATCGAGGAAAGCTCCCACGCTTTTTCAGAGAATGCACTGCAGAACAAAACAAAGTGAAGAGCAAGCCTGCAAAATTTAAATTATTAACTAGAAAAAGAGTTTGGATGAGAAACTCACAAACAGCAAAAGACAAAAGCTGACAGATGTGAGTCTGAAACCCTGGGTATTATTTATAAAAGAAAAAATTCTACTGAGACCTCTCAGTCCCAAAGTTTGGTTATTTATTAAATTCTTTTCCCTTCTTGAAATCAATGAACTGCACAAATTGCTCCTAATTATCTCTGCGTCCACCACCTCTCTGAGGTTTCAAAGTCATGAATCTGTCCTGGTCACTTTTGTAGCCAGTTCCAACCTGTCAGTAAAGATCCCAAATGATCTCATTTTACACAGATTCAGAAGTGAGCCTTGGACCTTGATCCAAACCTCCTTCCAGCAAAGGCCTCGTGAAAGAAGAACAAAGAACAACTTCAAACAGAGAAAAACTTTGTGCTACTATTTCCAGTTGCAGAAAGGAGGACTTCCCTGCCTTCCTGTAGAAACATGATGGTGAATGCATTAAACAACAATGCAACAACTTAAATGAAACATTACTCCTCTTGAAAAATTGGCCAATTCGGTCTCCCTTTCACCCCAGTCATACTCTGATAGGTCTGAGAAAAAGGTGACACAAAAAATTGAATGGATGCCTCATGCAGAAGTTGTAGGACACAGCTCTTTGTTTTTGCGTATGTTTAAAAAGGTAAAGAGTCATCCTGCATGACTTTTGGCTCTTGACTCAAGGCACTGGGAGTCTATTTACCTCTACAATCTATGCCCAGGAATGGATTTCCTCAACGAGTTCAGCTATGGCATCTCCAAAAGAGGTCAAACTATGGCCCAACTGGCAAGGCAGAGCTTCAGTCCAACACCAAAATCACCCTACTCCATCATCGGCACCTTGTGGCAGATAGCCAGTCTCTGCCCAGGGTGATCAGCTCTTACAAGCTTCACTTCGGGTGACTCCAAAAATCTTGGTTTGTGCTTCTTCATTTGTAACTCATGCATCCGCATTAATGACCTCTATGTTGATCTATTGACCTTGTTTTTAAGTTCATTAAATATATGGTTAGCCATATAGACTGCAGCAATGTAGTCATAAAACACAAGCAATACATTAGAAAAACTCATTACTAAATGCCTTATTTCTTATTATAACAGAAAACAAAACAGTAGTGAATGTCACTGGTCTATTTTCCTAATATATGAATGTTCTACAACGTTGTTTAGCACAGGAAACGTAATGGCCAAACACTGACACTGCCTAGGCCAAGTCTAGGTGCTCTGGGACAGGTACTTGTGGAGACTGTTTCATATATGAGGTGGGAAAAATCACTTTCAGGCATGTCCATCAAACCTCTCTGACTATAAAGAGAGCCTTCAGGGAACCAGACTTCTCACTTAAATTTGTTAGCAAGGTTGGATGAACCCAAGCACATAACTCTGTGTAAGCAAAGAGAATCAGGTCTGTGCATCCAGAGTAAAATGCTGTGTTATCCCAGCTACCTGTTGGAAGTGGGACTGGATCCTACCTTATGGGTACAGTTGGGATGGAATTCGGCAGGTTATTACCAAAAATTATACAAATGGTAAAAAAGATACAAGAAATAAGGCAGGAACAGGACCTGATAGCCAAACTGTGACCAGGCCCAAGGAAAAAGAGAAGCACTATAAAATGCTGGATAGAAGTCCCTGGTAGTCGGCGAAAAAGGGTCACAAAATAAAACAAAATCCCACATGCAATACTACCTGGAAAATCCTTTACCAAAATGCCAGAGAATTCACATTTCTCTTTTCATTTTCAAAAAGAAGGAGTAGATATCTGTGTACGTGTGTGTGTGAAGTATGACCATTATGAAATGAATACCATATACCCATTGTGCATCATTCTATATAAATCAGAACAGAAGGAGAGCTGGCACACCAGAAATCTCAAGGCAAATTCCAGAGAGGAAACAGCACACAGATATAGATGGGCAGACAGGAGAGAAACAGAGAAGGGAATGAAGGATGGTAAGGATCAGTAATCTGAAGGATAACAGGGATGATAGTGGAATAGTTTCATGACTGCTTACACAGAACTCCTCTCATGCAAAGGAAGAAAGTGTGGAAGTCCTTTTTTGAAGATGTTATCCAGGTAAACAGCACTCACATGTACAATCACATCTTGTAAGAGTGGCTCAAACTGCTCGTTAGCCGTTTTCATTCCTTTTTCTCTTTTACACCCACATCTGCCATGCTATTGCACACATCACCATGCTATCAGAAGGCACCAAAGGATACTAAGTCTGGACACGGGGCTTTTTTTCTTTCTGTCCAACTGCTCCTGCAGAAACTGCTTCCGTTCCATTTCCACTTGTGCTGTCACTGGAGTCATTAGCGGGTGTTAGCTTAGCCTCCCTTGGATCACCACAAGCCCCCCGTCCTGAGACTTTGTACAGGGCTCACTTGCCCAAGGAATCCCACCCCTCACAGAAACTCATTAGGCATTACAAATAACCTGCTCACTCCAAAAATAAGCAAGACCTGCTAAAAACAACACACTTCCCCTTCAGCTGCGTTACAAAAGGTCCATATCCCTGTTAGGGCACAGCCAATGCTCACAGCAATAGCTGCTCCTCGCCCACAAAGGGCCCAACCCTTCCTTAGAGCGGGAATGCCCACCAAGTTCAAAGCAAGACCTAGAGACCAGATGCCTTATTGTTATGCTGTTGCCTCAGGAAGGCAACATGCCCTAGATGGCAGTTTCTTTGCTAGTAATATCTTTGCTGGGCCTCTTTCCAGAAGTCTTACGCAGGATGCCACAATCCTCTTTATTTGTTAGTGACCTATAGCCCTTAAAATAACATTATATTGCTGGTCGG
>NW_010396937.1:24430-27211 GCF_000710305.1 Buceros rhinoceros silvestris | reverse complement strand
AAAAAAAAAAAAAAAAAAAAATAAAAAATTAGCTCCCTAGGCAATGGAGCTACTGAAGTCTAGTCTTCTATGGCCCTGTGGCTCCTGGCTAGATTCTCTGATGTCTAATGAGGTATTGACTCCCATTGATGCTTCTGCCTTGGCTGGAGCATCCCTGCTAATCCTCCTTTGTACAGTGCCTCCAGAGTCCCAGTGAGTAAATACATACTGCAGCATTTATGTGGTAGAGACACAAAAAGAGGCTCTCTCCTCTATGAAGCCACTGATTATCATAAAGCTTGTCAGGCTTTTCATCAGATCTGGTTGATATCGGCCAGTTGAATCAAAAAACTACAGGGGAGGAGCAGAAGAAGCAAGTGTGCATTCACCCACACATTGTGATCACATACACCTCATTTCCCCAGGAAATCAAACTAAAGATCTATTCTCTGTATATGCCATTGAGCAACCTTTTCCACCAGGTGAAATTATTCAGACTGTATCACAGAGGCAAGTTCTCGACACGCACACTGTGCTAACTATGCTCAGTCAATGCAGTATCCACCAGTTCCAGGCTCTGAATTAACATGCAGACCAGCAATACAAAACCCCAGTCTTTTCTGCAGTTTCAATTCATCAGTTCAAGCAGGGATGAGCATACTTTATTTTTCTCCCCAGATGGTTGGAAGCTGCAAAGTAATTTAGCAGCCTATGTTCTTCTAAAAAATTATCATGCTTTTTCTTTCCTGGGTGACTTCTATATCCCCTGCTGACTAGTTTAATGGTAGTAAGAGTTATGGAATAATGTTGTTTTTTATTATGTGTCTTTTTTATTTTAAAATTGCATTTTGACACACAGTCTATCCATTCGTGAGTCTTTAAAGAAGAAGCTCTGCCCAAGTGCCTCCATTATCTAAGCAACAGAATGGCTATCTCAAAAAGACACTGAAAAGAAGCCAAGGTGCCTTTGGGATGTCGGCGTTCATTTTCAGTCCTTTCATTTTGCCATTCTTTGAAGATGCCATGAAACTACTTGCTGACTTGTAAGACTAAGCAAACCAGTTCAGGAGAGGATATTAGTCCTAGCTTGGAGCTACACAGAGAAATCAGATTTAAGAAAACATTGCTCTCTTCACTAAGGCTTCACAACGTTGGCATCTTCCTTCCCCTTGTGCACCCAGGAACACTGGGCACGAATTGTGGGACTGGTCCCCTGAGAGAAAAAAGGGAAAGGGCCATGTGTTTCTGTACTAATAGACTAACCAGTATCAAGGACCATTTTCAGGTACCAGTACTGAGGCCTTTATAAATTGTTATCAGAGTCACAGGCATGGGTTTGGTCCTCGCCACCTAGCGCTCCCCCAAGCACCTCCTGAGCGCAGTTTGGAAACTAACACAGATGCTGGCCCATTGCCGAAAAGCAATCGGCATCCTTCTGGGGAGGCTCCATGAGGTTAGCAAAAGAGATGGGGGCAGTTCATGCCAGATGGCTTTAGAGTCTGAGAACTGTCCCAGGCACATTTAATCTACTGGAGCAAAGGCATCCTGTCAGTCTAAGGAAACGGAAACGTGTAGGCTGTTCTGCACGGGGACATTACATACCCTTCTCCTGCCACCTCTCCATAAGGACCAGGAGTTACAGAGGAGACCACACAGGGAAGCAGCAGCAGAGAAGGGAGCAATGTGCCAGGGGATACCGGGGTCAATTAATTCAATCCCATTGACACCCAATTCAAAAGCTGTTGCTGGCAGATTATAGGGTAGCAATCTGAAGAGTGCTCTAACATGAGGAGTGCAGCAGGGAAAGGAACAAGTTGTACTGCAGCAGCACAGGACTTCCAGCCAGCCGCTGGAACCCGGGTTTCAGCCCACACCAGATAATTCAGTCTTCTGTTGATGTAGAACCAACAGACTTAGTCCAGAAAAGATCAGAACTCATTTAAGGTGATGGTCATCATCTTGTTTAACATACTGGAGACTTGAAGCAAGGCCCTTCACCTTCCTAGTCCAAGTCAGAGCCCACAGTTGCATCAGTGGTTAGGGCAGAACCCCTGTTCTCCAGAGCTCTGCTGAAATGTGTTCTGCATGCTCAGGTGGACGTTTTCCCATGCAGCTGGAGACAGTCCTCTCCTGACACAAAAAAACCTCCCACCACAGTTAGCAGTCAGCTATATAAGACCTCCTCTAACAAGCTGTTTCAACTTGTCCTCCAGGGTACCAAGCACATGCACATCCCCCAAAACAGATGGCTTGAATGCTTTAAGCTACATCTTCCTGCCATTTCTCTGCTCAGCAGCCACAGCCAGAGGCAACCAGGTCATTGCTGCCATCCATCAGCAAGAGCTCTCAGGATCAAAACCACCCCAGGAAAGCCAGCTGGGGCTCTGACTGCCCACTTCCAGACAGCAGCTACTGAGAACAGCCGGTCATGTCTAAGCAGAGGGAACGGGGGATCTACAAGTCTCCCCCAACCTTCTGCACTGACCTGCAATGAGATAGTAAGCAAAATGTTTTGTCTTTCTGATTCCACATTTCACACATATTTTATTGTTGATTTGGGGGGATGGTGAACAGTTGGGATGTTCTAGAGCAGTTTAAAAAGCAACTAGCACACATCTCTAATGAAAGGCTCACTGCATTCAAATGTGAGGCAATTCTCAATCTTCTCAAAACATATTTGATTTTTGCCAATTTCTCACCCGTGCCACTTTTTCCTTTGGTTCATCTCTATTTCTGTCCATTTGTCTTAACCACAGACCCTAGTGTAAGGAGAGCTTTGGGAAATGTGCTGGCAGTATTTAA
>NW_010396937.1:22440-24340 GCF_000710305.1 Buceros rhinoceros silvestris | reverse complement strand
TATTTAAAGACTTATTCCTGCTGCAACAAAATCCTTTAGTGTTTCTGATTGCTAATTACAAGCAAATACTATGATAGCTGTGAAAATTAGCTAACTATCCTTCCACCTTTCAAGGCACTGCATCAAACTCGTCACTACATATGAACACACATCTTACTCCAGTTTGATGACAACCTGGAATGAGTAAGCTAAGAACAGGCCAACGCAACCGAGCACATGAAAGCTGAAAAGATTTGCTTACTATTTGGGACTCAATTTCTATCTGAATTAATGAGCGCGGTGCTATAAATATCTAATTTCCATGAATTTCAAATGATGCGGGGAGCACATCTGAGATGTCAGTGTCGGGAAAGAAGCATCTTTACTTCTTTGCTGCAGCGAACCAGTGTCATTTCCATCTTAACTCGAGGCCCCAGCCAAGCTCCCACAGGAACTGTGACTTCTTGGCAATGCTTGACCCTGCGCGGAGGATTTTTAGCCAGCGACAACTTGTGCTGGGAGAGACACCGCAGAAGCTGGCAAAACTCCACACACTCTAACCTGCTTAATTAACTCTGTTAGAAAAACTAGTCACGTGAACAAGTAGAAACAACGGAATTGAGACAAATTCAGCATTGCTCTTAAAAGATGCATATATTCATTGTAAGAAAGAGTATTTCTGTGATTTAATTTGGTGCATACAACTGAAGGATAGATATTATCATGCTTGTCTTTCAACTGGAATATATTATCTCTCTAAATGTTTACCACGAATGTGCTGCCTTCTACAGTGGTTTTTGTTTATCAGTCAGCACATTCAGCTCCCTGATAACAGGCTTTGCATCTTGAGTTTGAATATGCCTCTGTAATGCACCTACAACTTTTCATCACAGGCAATAAGTGCATTTATTTTATTTCATTTTATTTTTTTCTTGAATCTAGTTTTGTGTAATGATCTGTTTGCTCCAGAGGGATGTGCATGGCTACATACAGGCTGACACTGTTTTCCCAGAAATGAAGATCAGTACTTAGGGATTCTGTTCAGAGCAAGAGCTGAAACTGGAGATGGATGGAGAGATGTTAAGACACAAACCAGTGTGTGTGGAATTTTGTTAAATTTTTTAAGTGCACAAGCAGACAACTACCTCATTCCTCAGTCACAGCAGTTTTAGGATCCATATGTTCTCAGCAAGATCTGGCAGAAGATTTCCATCGGGAAAAGCCAGATTGAGAAAACCACTTCTGTTTATGCAATTCCAATTTTAACAAATTTTTAGAGGAAAGATAAATTTTAAATCTAAATTCTAAATCAGCTCCAGTCTCAGCAGTTGACTCACGTACAAAAAAGAAAAAAAAACTGCAGAACTGAAACCTCATCCCTTATAGGTTTTTATGTATTCTGGCTCCTTTTGTAAAAAAATTGAATGACCAGAAAAATGGGCTGGATCCAATTATGCCATTAATCTTCTGCAGTCTGCTGGTATAAGACTTGAAGTGGGTCTCTCTTGATATTACGAGGGGAAAAAAAAACCCTCTGTGTTACTACTGTAATAGATTTATGTGCACGGCAGGACCATGTGTTGCTTCCATGCATATCAGTGTGCTTGGAGCAAGAGCATTGCTGCAAGAAAAACTTCAGGACTGGTCAACAGAGCTCTGCCGTCAAATACGTCAAGAAAAACTGTGCCAGTTTAGTCAACGCTGAATCAGGCTTATGCACTGCATTATTTCTGAGAGATGCAGAGTGACAATTCTTCTATTAGCCAGGTTAATACGTGAGCTTGTATTACACGTTCAAATGCTACCATGGCTGACTTTATTCTGCAGCTTTCAAACAGATACTGAAATTTTTCTATTATGAGTGACATCCACAAAATCACTAGGGGAAAAAAAAAAAAAAACCCTAGACACTAGAAACTAG
>NW_010396937.1:5812-22384 GCF_000710305.1 Buceros rhinoceros silvestris | reverse complement strand
AATCACTAGGGGAAAAAAAAAAAAAACCCTAGACACTAGAAACTAGAGAAGCTCCTATAAAGGGTGGCATTAAACCTGCAGTCTTCAGCTCCCAAAGCACACACCCCATCTCTAGAAACAAAGAGGACAGGTTTGGTTAAGTAGCACTTGAGATCACCAGGACCGAACATGTCAGCAATCCACAATTTATACAGAGTAGATTCAAAGAAAAAAAAAGAAAGAAACGAACAAACTTCTCAGCTTCTACCAATCAAGTAATACCTCCAGGTCGACCACTCCTGAGCAAGTAACCTGCATACTTAACCACCTGCAAAATTAACCACCTGTAATTAACCTGCAAAACCATACTAATTAGGAAAGTGAGAAGAGAGAATGTTTGGAGCAGCAGATATTTATTTTTAAGAGAGAGTATACACCAGGACAAATGACAGAGGAGCCCAAAACTTCTCTGAGGCAAGCTAAGTTGGTCAATGCCTTGAACCGGCAGTGATTAAATCCTGCCAGCTCCATGGGTATCATTATCACTGAAAAAACATCAGACAGAAAAACTTAAGGATGCAAAGATGAATTCATAGAATCATAGAACACCAGGTTGGAAGGGACCTCAAGGATCATCTGGTTCAATCTTCCTTGGGAAAAGCACAGTCTAGACAAGATGGCCCAGCACCCTGTCCAGCTGAATCTTGAAAGTGCCCAGTGTTGGGGAGGACTCCACCACTTCCCCGGGGAGATTTTTCCAAGGGCTGATTGTCCTTGTTGTGAACAATTTTCCTCTTGTCTAATCGGAACCTTCCCAGGAGTAACTTGCACCCATTATTCCTTGACTTTTCCATGTGATTCCCTATAAAAAGGAAGTCTCGACCTTCTTTGCAGCCACCCTTTAAACAGCAGAATATGGTGATAAGGTCTCTCCTAAGCATTCATTTCTCAAGGCTGGACAAACCCAACTCTCTCAGCCTTTCTTCCTTTGGCAGCTTCCCAGTCCTTGGATCACCTTTGTGCCCTTCTCTGGACCCTCTCCGGCCTGTCCATATCTTTTTTGGTATAGCAGGACCAAAACTAAACACAGTATTACAGGTATGGTCTGACAAGCACTGAGCAGAGTGGAATATTGACATTTTATCTCTGCTGGTGATGCCCTTGTTGATGCAACACTGCATCCTGTTGGCTTTCTTTGCTGCCGCAGCACACTGTTCACTCAAATTGAGCTTGTTGTCCCCCAGGACCTCCAGGGCCTGTTCCACAGAGCTGCTCCCCAGCTAAGTAGATTCCAGCCTGTGTTGCACTCCTGGGTTATGTTTTCCTACATATAAGACCTTACAGTTGTTCTTGTTGAATGTTATAAAGTTCTTTCTAGCCCACCCTTCCTGCCTATCGAGGTCTTCTTGCAGGGCAGGGCAACTCTCCTTTCCAAAGTATCAACTTTCCCACTCAGGTCGTTATCATCAGCAAAATTCATGAATATACACTTGATCCTATCATCCAGATCACTTATGAAGATACTAAACAGCACTGGGCCCAATACTGACCCCTGGGGACCTCACTTGTGACAGGTTGCCAGATTGAAAAGGAGGTCTTTACCACCACCCTCCAGATGCAGCCTGTCAGACAGTTCCCCACCCACTGCACAGACCCCTGGTTTTATTATTATTGCCTGGACCATAACACATCAGTTTCTCTAGGAGAAGGCTGTGGGGAACTGTACTGAAAACCTTGGAGAAGTCTAGGTAGGTGATGTCGACTGCTCACCCCACATCAACTGAGCAGGATATTTTGTCAAAGAAGAACACAACTGTCAAGCAGGATTTGCCATTGATGAATCCATGCTGGCTTTTCCCAATCACATGCTTCATTTGACTTGTGATACCCCCCAAGAGGATTTGCTCCATAAGTTGCCTAGGCACTGAAGTAAGACTGATGGGTCTATAATTTCCTTGATCCTCCTTTAATCCTTTCCTGCCATTGATGAATCCATGCTGGCTTTTCCCAATCACATGCTTCATTTGACTTGTGATACCCCCCAAGAGGATTTGCTCCATAAGTTGCCTAGGCACTGAAGTAAGACTGATGGGTCTATAATTTCCTCGATCCTCCTTTAATCCTTTCCTGTAGATGGAGGTGACATTAGCCTTCTTCCAGTCTTCTGGGACGTCCCCTGATCTCCATGACTTCTCAAAGATTATGTAGAGTAGCATTGCAATAACATCAGCCAGCTCTTGACCTCCTCAGGTGCATAACGACTGGGCCCATCGATTTGTAGGGGTCAAGCTCCTGTAACAGTTCACATACCAACTCTTCCTTCACTAATGATGGGTCTCTTTTCATCAGCCTGGATTTTTGTTCTGAAGGCCTGAGGTGCAAAGTGCTGGTAAAGACAGAGGTGAAGCAAGCGTTAAGAACCTCTGTCTTTTCAGCATTGTTGGTGACTAATTCACCTTTCCTTTCAACAGCAGGACAGTATTTTCTTTCTGTTTCTGCTTGTTGTTTATGCACCTGAAGAACCCTTTCTTGTAGTTTTTGACATCTCTGGACAATTTCAATTTGAGCTGAGCTTTTGCTTTTCTAACTGCATCCCTGCACACCCTCCTCTTGTAGTTCTCAACAGCTGTTCTTGTGCTTGTCCATCTCTGGTACGCTTCTCTTGGTTTTGAGCAGACTCAGAAGCTCGCAGTTAAGCCAAGAGGGTCACTTGCTCAGCATACTTCCCATAACTTTAAAAGGGGATGAACTGTTCTTGTGCTTCCAGGAGAGTGTTCTTGAAAAATTCCCAGCACTCACTAGCTTTTTATCCTCCATGGAAGCTTCCAGTTCACATACCAACTCTTCTTCACTAATGATGGGTCTCTTTTCATCAGCCTGGATTTTTGTTCTGAAGGCCTGAGGTGCAAAGTGCTGGTAAAGACAGAGGTGAAGCAAGCGTTAAGAACCTCTGCCTTTTCAGCATTGTTGGTGACTAATTCACCTTTCCTTTCAACAGCAGGACAGTATTTTCTTTCTGTTTCTGCTTGTTGTTTATGCACCTGAAGAACCCTTTCTTGTAGTTTTTGACATCTCTGGACAATTTCAATTTGAGCTGAGCTTTTGCTTTTCTAACTGCATCCCTGCACACCCTCCTCTTGTAGTTCTCAACAGCTGTTCTTGTGCTTGTCCATCTCTGGTACGCTTCTCTTGGTTTTGAGCAGACTCAGAAGCTCGCAGTTAAGCCAAGAGGGTCACTTGCTCAGCATACTTCCCATAACTTTAAAAGGGGATGAACTGTTCTTGTGCTTCCAGGAGAGTGTTCTTGAAAAATTCCCAGCACTCACTAGCTTTTTATCCTCCATGGAAGCTTCCCATGGCACCCCTTCCAGCTGAGCTGTGAGCAAGCTGAACTTTGCTCTTCTAAAATCTAAAACCTTTGTCTTAGTACTAACCTTCACTGTGCTCGGCAGGATCTCAAACTCCACCACACAGTGGTAAGCAGCCAAGCCTACCACTAACCAAGATATTACAAAGCAGGTTTTCTTGTTTTGTGAGTGTTAAGTCCAGCAGTGCCTCATTCCTGGTTGACATCTCTGTGAGGAAGCAGTCCTCTACATGTTCCAGGGACTTGATGGGTGACCTCTGAGTTGCTGTATTGTTCTTCCAGCAAATGTCTGGGTAGCTGAAGTCACCCATAAGAACCAGATTCTGCTGTGACCAAATTCTGCTTAAGTGACCCAAATATTGCATCATCAGCCTTATCATCTTGGTTTGGAGGTTGCTAGCAGATGCCTACTGTACATTTCCCCTTGGAGATGACCCCTCTGATCTTGACCCAGAAGCATTCAATAGGGCTTCCACAATCACCATAGCTGACTTCTATACTTTCAAGGTCCTACTTAACATAGAGTGCAACTCTTTCTCCTCTTCTTCCCTGCCTGTCTTTATGAAACAGCCTATAACCATCCAACACAATCCTCCAGTCATGTGAGCTGCCCACCATGGTTCAGTTATTCCTATGATATCAGAGCTTACTGACTGGGCACGGAGCACCAGTTCCTCTTGTTTGTTCCAAGCTGCATGCGTTGGTACATGAGGTGGTTACACCTGAGGCCGTTAGTCTTCCAGTTCTCATCTTGGAAGGCAGCTCAGGAACAATTGTCACCGCTCTGGTTGGCCTGGCTTATTCCCCAATTGGCTGCAATGGTGTGAGCTTTACCATGTTGGACCCCACCCCCCAAGTCCTTTTGTTAAAAGGGATTTTACAGCCTGATCTAATCCCTAATTTCTACAATACGGTAACAGGCTGAATTACTTTATGTATTAAACAAAGGACACACACGGTTTCTCTCATAGTGAAAAACTGCACTGATGAGGAAGTGAATAATCTCTTGCCTTATAGACCTGCCACTCTGCAAGGTATGTAAAAATTTTGCATGATAAACCCAAAAGCTTGGGGCTACACTTGGGTTTCTGAGTCTGGAAAAGAAGAAAATCATATGTAGACAGAGATGTCCCAGCTCCTGTCTAAGAAAGTATCTGTGAATTTTCCATCTTAGCTTTCCTAGCAATATCTCATACGCAGAAAATATGTCCTAGAAATGCAATGTTTGAGGACGAACCAGGGGAAAAGTCTGTTGTGTAGAGCACAAATCTGGATTTTACTGGACTGCTGCCCAGGTGCTTAAAGTTCATTTAGGCTCCTGCGTCACAGTGAAATCAATCTGCATACCTTTGGTACTCCTGGAGTAGGACCCTTTCCCAGGATTTTAATCTGCAGAGGCATTAGCAGTTGTTTTTCTCCATCTTACCATTTCATTTGTGGGATGACTTTGGGGTAGATCTAACCAGTCTTCCACCCCCACAGGCATTCTCCCTCTTTGTGCTGAGCAGTTGCAACTCTCGGCACATGCACGAGCCCTCTTTGAGGACGTCTGACAGTTCACAACAAAGCTGTGCCGAAATCTCTGCTAGTGTGAACAAGCACATTTCCCAGCAGCCCCAACATCAGCAAAGAATTAGGCAACATGTGATTCTTGCACAAAGAAAGAAAGATGGGTCCTATTCTTTATTTTGTAGTTACCAGCCAGTGAGCTGAATTAAATCCTAAGCCTGTGGTCAGAAGAAGGGTAGTCACTCACCCCTCTCAAACTGGCTCTCCCAGGCAGCAGAGGATTTCTGCTTGGCAGAATTTCTCATCAGCTTTGCACAGCTGTAATGAGTAAAAACAGTCAGGGACCTTCAAGGTAGATTAGAGAACTTGTTTCATTATGATGGGAAGCATTTGCGTTCTTTTTTTGTTAAGTACCCCAAAACTAATTCAGTAGGTAATACCAGGTAATGGTATGGGGGAAAAAAAATGAAAAAGTAATCACGGGCTAGCTTTATGTAAGAGAATTCTGGGCTGCCTCCATCCAACATGGACCAAAAATTATCCCATACCTCTCATTCTGAGGATGGAGGGAACCAAGGATCTCATCTCGATCTGCAGCAAGGAAACTGCTTAGGACCCCGATCAAATCATTGTGCCCTCCACCCCGTCTGCTGCAGCGGGAGACTTTCAAGCTCTGCCTGTTAACCACATTTTCAAAGACCAATCTTCAGTTCACATCTCCTGATTTTCTTGTATGATCTGTACAATGCCAGTTAATTGCCTCTGTCTGAAGTAGCCTCCTTAGCATATAAAAATCTTTTTTTTTTCCATTCTGCAATGCACCGTGAAAGGAACTTTAAAAGAGAATTACAGAAGTAAGTGAAAACCAAACAGGTTGCAACTTAAGCCTTTTCGGATGGAAAGGGGGGGGATGAAATGGATGTCACAGTAAATGCTTTCCTTTTAAGAAAGGGCGCTATCTTTTTTTTTTTTTAAATTTCTAAATAGATGAATTCCACAGTGAAAAAATTATGTATATATACTTTGGTTAGGATTTTTAAGAAGTGATATGCAGCTACCTAACTTTGCTGAATAAAGGACCTCATTCTTCTCCTTTGGGAGATTAAATCCCTTCTAGAAACAGTCTCCTCACAGGGGGAATCTCAAGTTGGGAGCCCAGATCCCTCAGATACCAAGACAGCAGTCGATAGGTGTAAATATTTGCCATTCAACCTACCAAAGAAAGGCCAAGATTTGAATTGAAAAGCTGAAGAAAATAAAATTGAAAAAAGATAGCTTGACATCAACTTTAATCTTAAAAATATGTAAACTCACCACAAGTGCTAAATGTATCACCACAAACTGAACTTAAACTACAGCACAGCTTACAAAACAAAGGACAGGCAAAAATGGAACAGTCAGGACCAGCAATGTTTATTTCACCTAGGGAAAAAAATTATATAGCTTATCCACAACACAACAAAACTTAAACAAATTAAAGAGAAAGGCACAGAATTCAGTATGCAATTTTCTATTTTATCTGGGGTTTATCAGAAAATTGTTAATTTAATGCTGCCAAAAGATAAAACCATATTAGACTGAACAGTCCTGATTCTCAGCCAGGCTTGAGACTTCCTCCTTAGAGCAGATGGAGGGAAAGACCCTCAAAAGTAGCACAGGAGGTGGACAGAGTACTAACAATTGCACATCATGCAACAGCCTCACTTGTCCCTGGGACGTGAAGGCTTCCTGACCTGGAGATCAGACTCTCCATCACTGTGGTGCTGTGACAGGGAACGAGCACAGGGACCTTGCTGAGCTGGACATGCATTGCATGATACTCTGCGTCAGGAGGAGGTTGCACCGTTTGGCAGCCACCCAGAGAGTGAGAAGGGACTGGATGAGAAGAGCCGTCCTTTTTGGCTGCAAAAATACAGTGCTGCAACTCCTCTTTGGCCTCAAGGTTTCAGACACAAAAGTAACCCCAGACATTAGGAGAAAGGGTAGCTTTCTGCTGGGAATGGCATGCCAGAGTTAAGTACCCCATGTCCCAACCTAACTCAAACATTTCAGCATTTTCAAACATTTTCATGACAGTGTTAAGACTCAGCTGGCCCATTACTGCTCTTGTTACACATGAGTGCAGTAGTTTCTTGGGAAGCTGGAAGCTAGTGCCTGCTTGAGCAGCCTTAGAGACCTCTCTGTTCCCTGTGCTTTCCTGAATTTCCATTGTGGAGTTTGGCTATACCCAAAGATCAAGGTCAAAATATGCTGTAACTGCTCATATAACACTCACATTTTCTTATGAAACTTTGCCCTCAAGCATAGGGCACGGCTATGATTTCAAATTAAAGCCAGCTATTGTAGGCTATCAATCCTTGAGTGTAACCGATGCACAAGTGACGATGATGCACCCCAATAGCAACTCCCTTATTCTGGTTCAATAAAACATGCTATTCCTTCCTAAGCAGTGTGGATTTCCCAGTCTGCTGTCTTTTTGGATCTTTACTTAAAGGAAGAGGCAGCTTTGCAGAAGCACTGTGCCCAGGTAGACAGCAAGACTCTTTAATAGCGTATATCACTGCTCTAAAAATCTAAAATTCATTTCAAACCCACAGAAAGGCAGGAGCATACAAGTCAACTTAGAGAAAATCAGGCATATTCCAAAAGCTTTCACTGCCCTTTTTTCTTCATATAATCAATTAGAAAATACGGATGTTACGAAGGGAAAAAAAAATGCCAAAACCTCATGATCACAATATTTTAAGGAGGAACAGAGCAAATTTAGTGATTAGCACAATGTGCATGAGTCCAAGTGAACAAAAACCAGGGCTTGAATGAGGAGACCTCAGAGCTTCGCTCGAGACCGACACCCCTGCTTCTCCACCCTTAAATGGTGCTGGGGAACAGAGGTCCTCTGTGAAGTAGCAAAAAATTGTAGCTTAAAAACACACAGGTCACTATACAGACCTCTGCTCCTGTCCTCTGCAGGCAGTAAACATGGGAAAAAAGTGAAGGAGTGAGATTCACAATGTCTTTTGTTCAGGGCTTTGCAAACTGGAGCTAATTGAATATCATGGGGGAGTTTTGCTCAGCAGAAGCCAAGTGAAGGATTTATGTGTTTTCCTGTATCATGGGCATGCCATGCTGAAAGCCAGCACACCTGACCAGGTGAAACAGGAGAATGCAGAAAACTCCCTTTGCAGGTTTGTGACTTTATAAATAATGAAAAATTAGTAGTATTTTGTTCCCTAGAAATTCTGGGCACCAGTGTTCCTCACCTGTGTGATATATACAATATTTTACAATATACAGTAAGGACAGAAAGACTGTAAATTTTAGCATGAAGACTCCGAAGAAAATTTAGTAATGGATCAAAACACTGGGAAAGTCCAAAACTCTAGATTCTATGTACTGCCTTGCAGGGAATTGAGCACCTCAGAACAGGATCTTGTCATTTTTCTGCACAAGGATTTCCTGAAAAATAACCTGAAATCTGAAACTGCTCAGCAGCAACCCAGGAAAGTCTAAAAAATGGAACATCTTGAATCCTGAATCATTCTCTCTCTTGAGGCTGAGAGGAGACTCCCAGCCACTCCAGATTCACACTGCCCCTGGACATATCAACTTTGGTTTTTTCCCCCCTGAGAACCAGGAAAATCTTATGCCTTTATTTAAAAGCATGTCTGGAAAGGTGTTAATGGGAGAAACCAAATCTCATCTGTATTTTAGGCATGCTGTTAACCTCCTGCCCAGTTCAATTACTCAGTGATTTAGGTGGACATTTAGAAATCCTCTTTTTTGTGATTCCCACTGCCCTTGGACAAATAATTGAGTGTTTATTGATAGACTGGTGAAGCCTGGACTCCTTTCTTCTGCTCTTCCACAGACTGCCCGAAGGAACCCAGAAAAGTTAAGTGGACTTCAAAATTACAGAGACTAAGGTTCAGGAAAACACCTTTGGGATGGTCAAAAAAGAAACAAGCAAAAATAAAAAAGAAAAATTCTACAAACAGCTCCCACCTCACGCGTAATGGCAGACACTTGTGCAAAGACCACCAAATGTCATGTTTTAAAATGTAAGTAACTAAATATCTTTCAAAATCCAGTTTCTCAGTTCAGCTGTCTGTAAAACTGGAGTAACACTAATCTAATGTAATCCAATCCAATCTAACAGCAATCGGTAGTTATCTGAAGAAAATCCCATTAGAGGTTTTGAGGAGCTGAAACACTACAGCAGTGGAGTCCACAGAAATATCATAACTGATGACTGCCTCTTCCTTCACTCCTCCTCTCCCCTGAGGATAATGCCTCTAAAACACGGTTTACTAAACTGTGGCAGAGTTTTGAAAAAAAAACTTTCTAACATGTCCACATTTCCCACATTCATGATTTGATGTTTTGCCCACCGATTTTTACAAATTATTCTGTCACTTAGCCAGAGTTATTTCTAAATGGGAATATATATCTTCTTTAAAAAGCACGACTAAATAAAAAAAGTCTCTAAATATAACAAGCCAAACCCACCTACAAGAAAAAGAGATTAAAGCCAGCTGTATTTCCCCTACAAAATGACCTTCCAAACATTTTCTAAATAATTGAGGTCTAAATAATTTAGGTTTAATTTCCTAAATGTGAAAGAACGAGGGTAGGATGCTACGGCTGTTAATATAACAAGAGGTGTTGGCAATAGTAAAGAAAAACCAGCCTGTGTCACTATCAGCCATGTGCTGGATTAAGTCCACTGAGGCTATGACAATGGGTCTAAGAGAAATGTCACCGTGATGCCATTAAACCCATGTTAAGGGAGTGGAGAATGAGCCTTGGTCCTTCTTTTGAACATTGAGGTAAATGCCCCACCGTTAGTTCTTGAAGCAATAAGGGGAGGGGAATCTGCTGTGCTAAAAAATAAATGAAAGGCAGTGTATTTTTCAATAAAAGTTCTCATTACTGATGAACTTTCTTTAGAGTAACATTTATGAAATCAGGCATGGCCTGACTAGTAGCTAATCACCTAATGTTTGTACCATGCCCTACAGGGTCCCAAAGGACCTGGCAGACAAAGACACCAACATTGACATCACGCTCAGTTACAGGCAAAGCATGATTTAATCTTGCCTGCTTTATCTACATCTGCCTTCCACTCCACATAGATTCATAAATCTTCTATGCACTGATATCTATGCAACCCTTATATCTATGCAACCCTGACTCACCCATTTCAAAAGGATTGGCTTGGCTGGACTAACCTTTAAAAAAGAAAGAAAAAAATGCTATCTCCCAATTCATGTAACATCCTTCTTCTGTTGGTCCAGACAACAGGCTGCCTCTCCACGCATTCATCAAGACTAAAATGCAGTCATCAACCCAAGTCTGCTGCCACAATTACCCTGATCCGAATAACCCGAGCTATTCTGAAACCTGAATTTCAGGAAAATAAAACTGGTCATTTTTCCCCAAGCTCTGACTGCTGTGCCTTGTATTACTATAGATAAATCAATCTCAGGTATGCTGATTACACTCTAGTATTCAGTCATCCGTCCTGACCCACAAGAAGTGTCCCAGCTCTTGGGAAATGGCAGACAAGAATTTAATATCATAATTCTTTCCAGCTTTCCATACCCTCACTGACAACTAATAACAGAGTAGACAAGGCTGATGTTACAAGAGGGATGCAATTTGAGATTAGGATGCCTACATTTAGGTGCTTATGTGAGTGCCAGGTGTCTAAACCCCAACATAGTCAAGAGGGATCTACTCAGAAAGTAGTCAATGGAATATAAGAAGCAAGCCAGCCCACAGCAACCTTACAGTGAGCTTCTCTGCTCTCTAGACTCTACTGACAGTGTCCCATTGACTATAATGGGAACAGGTATTGCCTGCCCAACTGTACTGCCTAAATGAAGATACCCAGCATCATTTGAGATGTCCCAGCACCTCCAAAACATGCTGCTGGTGCTGACAGACAACTCAAGAACCATGGGAAATTCATATCCCCATGATACAGCAGCTGAAAAGATAGCTGGCACATCTCACACAGCATTAATGCAAAAAAATCCTACCTCTAGATTATATGTGAACAGAAATCAGATGCCTAAATATTGGCACTGTAATCCTTAAACCAAGTTCTATCCTTCACCTTAGACTGCTTCAAGGAGCATCTTAGACTGATTACCCAGAGAGTTTCAGTCTGAGGACTCAAATCAACACCTCTGCATCGTTTTGATGGCATTTTCTCACCAATGCAGCAATACTGGCTTTTTTTTTTGCTTTTTTTTTTTGTTTTATTAAGTGAAATTGGAAACCTTGGAAATACATGAAATTTCATGCTTAGGAATGTTGTTACAGTGGTGCTTAGGAGTGCTGTTACAGCACACATAAACACGTAGCCAAAATGTGAAAACTCATTCACACTTACACTTCAGAAAGGAGGTGCCTTTTCAATGATGCTCCAGTATACCCTTTCCACTCATCAAAATAATCCCTCTTACAGCAAACACTAAGGATTCTGTGGAGCTGCTGACAAGATCATGCATACTGGCTTTCAAACAAACACCTTCTGGATGATCTCCATATCAACCCCAAATGTAACCAATGTTTACAAGGAAGTAAGAGAGGAGCTTTCAAGAAAGAATAAGTAATTTGTGATAATGTCTCTAAAAAGTATAATGTAAAGTGATGTATGCTTCATTTTTGTACAATCACTAAAATTTTAAGCACCAAGAACCATAGTTCTTCATTACAGGGTTCTTCAATAAACTTTATGCTTCACACTGAAAAAGCTTTAGAGGCAATTCTTCCACCAGCACAAAAGAGATTTAGGCAGGTCGCTTCTGCTGCCATTACTGGAAGTTAGATGTGGACATCTGTCCTGTGCTTAAAACCAGAATAATCTCTCTTTTTCAGCTAATCCATACTGGTTGTCAATTAGTATTTCTCTGGTGCAAAATACATGCTGTAAAATATAATGAAGCTACAGCAGGGAAGTACCTGAGGAAGGCTAACCATCGGAGGCCACTTGAAATATTTTGCTGTCAAAGGTAGTTTTAACTGAGGTATTTTTATCATAATAACGTGATGGTGCATAGCATTGATTACTTTCCATTAAAGTCATAAAAAAACACTGAAGTTTTCTACTGTTCTGCAAAGAAAAGGGAGGAAAAGAGAAAAAAACCCAACACTTGAATTACTGCTATAAATAAAGAGTTTGAGAGTCCATAAACAATTTCTTTCCCCTCTCCACCCTTGGCTGCTAATACCTTCATCATCTCCATTATGATCATACAAGGCTAGAAATTCTAGGTGCGGTTTCTGAGTGGCAGCTTGAAATACTTTTGTAAAAGCCCAAGCTGCAGCACCCAAAAGCCATTACTACTTTTTCAGTGGCCCATGAGAAGATAACTGTGTTTCAAGCTGCATCAGTCCTTTGATGTCCCTGGGTCGGATAAACCAGCAAGGCAGTTTGTTTTTTATGCTATAAATATCTGTTACGGGCAACGACTCACACAGATTAACAAAAATCATAAGCAAATTTCCCTTACTACTTAAAGTAAGGGAAAACCAGCTGGTTTTACTCACCAGAAATAAATTAAATTCTTTGTAAATTGGAATATTCAGCCATAAAAACCCCCAGAACAGTAGGAGCAGAGCATGTCTACAAGGGAGGCAGGACTGAACCCAAAATGAGGGAGCGAAGGACACAGGCAAGGTGCAGATATGCTCTGCAATACAGCTGCAGCCTTAGGGAATTCTATCAATATCAAGACAGCTCAAGTGACTAAATTTGGAACAAATCAGAAAATACGGAGGTACAGAGCACGCAGAGAGCAGGACCTGGGGAATTCAAGGATAGTCTTGACCTACTGGAGAAGAGATCTACAGCAATAAAGAGTGGCTAGACTTGGAGTAAGAGACGGAAAAACTTTGGTGGCCTCTCTGCTGGCAGATTCATTGTGCAATGGGTGGCCAGACAAGAGGACTGGCAGGAGGCAGTGCAGCATATCAAGGAAAATGGATTATACTCTGTACTTTTGCTGGGCCCCAGATGCAATTCAGATTCATATTAGGTAGCATAAGAGAAGCCCCATGACACTGAATGGGATCACAGAGAGAAATCAATGCTAAGCAGTGAGAATATGAAGTGAGGAATAAAATCCTTAGTTTGAGGGATGACCATAAACCAATGAACGAATTTACAATGTAAGTTCTTTAATGTGGGAAGCACTATTATGCTCTCTGGCTGGACAGCCTCTTGTTCAATTGAATCCCAATATGCAACTAGAGTTCCTACTGAGTGCCACAATAGAAATAACACTGATGCAAGTCCCTGCTGCCGGACCTTTCCTGGACTTGTTACTTATAAAAAACTATCTGATCCTCCACTTAGGAGAACAGAGTTAAAGCATTGGAAAAGGCTCTGTGTGAGGTCGTTATCCAGCAAAATCTGACTTGAATAGAAAACTGCACTAAAAATCTGCAAACGCTAGGATGCTAAGGGGGAGTCCCAGAAAAGTCAAAAGCCTAGAAGCATAAACTAATACATCAAACACACAAACAAAAAAGCATATGGTGTATTGGTGTATCTGCTGCCCTGAGTAGCAGTAAATTACCAGCAGCACACATCTGTCTGCCATAATTTCAGCCTCTTCCTAGCATTCCAATTTTATATGCCATCTGCAAACGAGCAAGTTAGCTGACCTCAGAATGTTGATGTCCTGCCCCTTTTCAACTTGCTGGCAGAGCTGAGAGGAGCCCAGCACCTGCCACCTTTGTCTGCTCCCAACCCTCTCCCTGGGGCTCTCACTGAGGACAAGCCTTGGCTTTGCTGCAGCATATTTCATTCTGCCTACTTGAAGGCACGACACGCGAGTGCTGTACATGCTCTCTCTTTTTAATTACTCAAAGTCTTATAATTTTAACAACCTTCCTTTCAAGTGAGCTGAAACACTAACGTTCTCCCCTCTTCTCCCTATGTTCTGTGCTTGAAACCCAACTCACTCTTTTGGGTACGCTTCCCGCCAAGGTCATCTTCTAGATCAAGGTTTGCATGTCATGGTATAGGGACTGTGCAACCTTCCATATCTCTGTCTCTCCTACATCCTTTTTCCTTCATTCCAATGAAGAATATGTTCTTAACAACACTGAAGTTTGCTAAATTCTGATTTTGAGCATAATAGTATAAGGCAAGCAGTGAGGATGGGAACCCCACATAGTGGGTTACCTAGGTATTACCCTCCACCAAAGAGCTCACAGACCACGCAAGTAAAGTGCTCATCCTTATTTTTACCAACAGAAAAAACTAAAGCATGGGCAGAATATTTGCTCCAGTCTCAGCGAGGTGCAACTACCACTAGCTGCTGCGAGTTCACATTAGATCCCCAAGATGTTTATGCTGGGAGGTTAAAAGCAGGTTGGAGAAGAGTTTCTTGATGGCAGCAGTGTCCGGCTTTGAAAATCAGCTGGGATCTATAATAATGTGACAATGTGAAAATGTAAAGCCTAAACTACTTGGCCAATATTCCAGTGTAACTCAGGGCTTAATACAGGAATCAGGACATTTCCCCTCAGTGCTAGCACAAGTCTTTTAGCCAAACTTGATTTTTGGCAATGCCACAAAATGCAAATCAGCCCTACCTATACTGAGGTAAATATATGGGAAATCAATGCTAACTGGCTATCAAACTGTATCATTCACCAAAAAAAAAAAAAAATCTCGGCATGTCAATCTGGTTATTTTGTCTTAAAACCAGCACAAAAATCCCCAGCATAATGTAAAGATCATGAACATTAAACTCTATGCAGACTAGGAGTGGGAAAACTGTATGGAAACAAACAAAACCAGTAAATAAATAAATGAATGAAATCAAATTACTTTTCTATATTTACTTAACAGCACTAATATAGAAATAAGCCAAATGCATGCTAGTGAAGAAGTAATTGAGTTTGAAGTTAATCCCTTCTCTTATTCTTTTTTTCTATAGCCTAGAGGTCCTTCACACTCTCACTGAAGTCATGGCCTCAAGTGATCCATACAGCATTCGCAGCAGAATATTATATCTATTTTATCAGGAAACACAATAACTGAAATGCCAGAATAAATCTTCTTCCTATTATTTGACTTAAGTATTAAAGTATTTAAATGGCTAAGCTAATTTATTTTGATTATCAGCCCATTGGTCTTGGTATTAAAAATTAACCCCACAATTTTGACAGAGCTTCTAGCTATCTAATACCTGAAAACATCATTTTGTTTCAGCACATATTGCACTAAGATTTTTTTTTTTTAATTCCAATTAATCAGTTCTGGCCAATAAAAAGCTGATATAAAATGTTTTACTGTTAAATGACATTGGCACTCATCTGCTCTGTCCTACACCAGTTAAAAAGCCATTGCAGGCTCCAGTTACAGCATTCAGAGCTCCGGCTGCATTTTTAAAGCACCAACTGTTAGTTAATTTTGTTAGCATAAACAGCCAATAAAATTTTATGGTGTGCTCAGCTCTCATTGAAGATGGGAAACAGCAGCAGAGAGCAGCACCCACAAATACCAGGGGGCAAGATGGCTTAGACCTTGCTGATCCCCAGAGCTCATTCAGATTGGGGGTCAAGGCTCCCCACACCAGAGCGTACTGGAGAGACTGGGAAAATGAAATCCCACGCACCAGTGAAAACTCCTCAAGCTCCCCACAGCCCTACCATAATGCTTGCCACAAATATTTACTGGGGGAAGAATGGTCCTTCGCCAAACGCTTTCTCATGCACCCCCTTCAAATAACAGCTGTTGTAGGCAAAGTACACTCTTCCTGGTGCATACCTGCACAACAGTACAAAACCCATGGCTCCTTTTGCTCCCCATCACCCAAAATAGCCTAGAGGAACAGCTCCATCAACACGGGGACTACAGAAGCCTGTTCTTCTGCAGGTTGCATCTAACAGTTGGATTCCCTCCAGTCAGAAAAAGGGTTTTGATCAGTCAGGGCATTGATAAAGTCAGCCTGGCCATCTCCTTTTGTCTTCCCATCCTTCAAAGGGGCATTTGAGCCTTGCACTGAAATTTCTAGCCTTCAACCTGCCATCATCCTCCTTGCAAAATTTTCTGTTAATGGGAACTTTACAGGACAGCTGACACTCAGTCCCAGGGGGCACTCAAGGGAATACGGCTGGAATTAACTGACAAAAACCATCAGGTTCATGGGCAAAATTACAGAGAAAGCAGATCTCACAGTCTGAAATAATATAAAATCTGGTGAAGACCTTACCACAGTCATTACTACTAGAATCCTTGAAGCTGGATTACTTAAGGTCTTAGAAATGTCTAAAAATCTTTCTATTTACATCAACAGAAGCAAAACTCTCACTAATTCAGCATTTCCATAGATATTGTCAACTGAAAACTTGCAGTTTACAAAAAAAGAGAGAGAATGTGATAAAAAGCAGTTTCAAACACTTCCCCTGAAATTCCCTGGCAGTTTTTCTTGATTTAGAGTTCCTCATTCCTAGTTTTGACAGGTTTTGCCTTCCTCTGCTGCTTTGTGAAAGATTCCCCACAAAAGACAGAGAAGATAGAGAATGTATCAAAACCAGTAAGGGTGAAAGAGTTAAATCAACCCTACCCAGTTCCACCCCATGCACAAAACAAAATTTTGCTCCCCGTGGAATCGAACTAACACCTGGCTTCCTAAAGGACAGAGGACCCAAGTCTACAGTTTTCTCCTCTTCTGTGCCCACATCTTTTTCCT
>NW_010396937.1:0-5708 GCF_000710305.1 Buceros rhinoceros silvestris | reverse complement strand
ACTGGAGATCAGATGCTTCATAGATAGGGATATGCTGGTGGGATATCAGAAGCACATGCTGATGAGCCAGCTGGTATTGCCTTCATTTTCCATGGCAGAGAAGCTCAACTTCAGTCTATCCTCTCTACCTGCAATTTTCACAGAATTTGAAATCATTACTATTCTGTTGAGCTTGGTAGTTTTGGAGGTTTACATGCAGCACCTTATCTCATTGCCTGCAAAACTAGAGTAATTCACCCCTTGTCCCAGCTTTTCACCTCTTATTTTCCATGTAAACCATAAACTGTCTGAAGGCAAAGCCATTTCTGCCTCTGTGGGGTTACAGCATGCAGCAGGACCGAGCCTTGATCTCTGCCGGGGCTCTCATGCAATGCTGTATTAGACTGCTCTGAAAGGGTAATGTTCTGAGATGGAAGTGTAATTTCTAAGGCACTGCCCTCTGAGCTGGGCTGGATTTTGAAGACAGTTGACTGATCATGCTTTAAAGCCCTGGCAGCTACAAGTCCTTCTTTAATACTTACTAGGTGTAGAAGTCAGCCCTGCGTTCCTACTAAAGAATATTAGACAACTAGAAAATATACTAAGCTACTGCTTAGCTGTGCCCATACATGATAACTTACCACACACAGTAAAATGCAATGTGCAAGCAAAACTGAACTCGTTTCCACTTCAGCAGTAATACAGAGGAGCTACCATAGCTCCCTTATCTTAATTTTCTGCATCCAAGAGTGTCAGAAATGCTGTAGCTCTATTGCTTCCATAACTTTAGAGGTACTGAAACTCTCTGCAATCAGACCAACATAAATAAGTAGTAATTCAGTTGAAATCAGTGGAATTCACATGAAGGGAATAGTCCATGCAAAAGAGAAGAAAACTAGATTCACCCGGTGTAGATACAATATTCCCTTATTAACTGTTGAAAGAATAAACCGCCATAAAAACCAAACTCTCTCCTTTCCTGTTAAAAGGACATTATTGACCTGTTGAACACAGCTGTATGAACTCTGCACTGTCCCTTCAGCGGGCAACTAAGCTTGCAAAGATCCAGTTCTCTAGGAACACTTCACATCAGCAATTTGCTTTTCCTACAGGTTCATTTAGTTCTTTTAAAGACTATGGGAGAACAACTAAGGGTACAATCAAAACTATTTCCAGTTCAGCTTGAGTGTATTTTACTTTAACAAAGATCTTAAATTACTTCACTGAATTGTTTTCACACCCACTTTCTTACACGCCAATATTGCTAATTAGTAAAATTGTCTTTCCTTTACAAGAAAAAAAAAATCTGTCCATATGACTTCCCGTTATCTTTGAGAACTCATTATTGCTGATTAAAAATTAGGTTACAGTTATTCAGGCAGATGTCCTCACCTCAAGACTTTGATTCAACAAGCTTTTCTTAATGCTTACGTACCTAAAGCTGAGAGAGGAAGGGTGATTGCTTAGTATCTGCTATAACCCAAAATGTGTCCTGTAAGCCACATCAAGGAAATCCACGATGGAAATACGCAACATTTGCTCAGGATTAACTCAGTGTTGTTTCATTTTACCATAGCATCTCTATGGTAAAGCCCGAGTGTCTCTCATCACTCCTTGTGGGACAGGAAAGCACTTGTCTCCTACCCACGTACCAAAATCAGGAAGAGGTTGAAGCCTAGTTCTACAAAAAGATTTTAATGTCCAATAAAACATCAGTTGAATTTAGGTAGTAAAATGACTGCATTCCCCTCAAAATACACATAAGCTACCTGGGTACTCATCAGTGATGTGCTGCTGGGGCCAGAACCTGCATAAAAGCGTATGCCAAAGGAGCTATACTGGCATCTCACAGGACAACGGGTCTCAGTGTTAGCAGACCTGACCCAGAAGATATACACCGACCATGTCCAAGACTGAGCTCCACACAAAACAGCTACAACAGCTATAGTCGTTCAAAAATACGGTCAGAGAGAAGCCAAAAGAGACTGGGTCAGCAGCAGCACTATTGTGCCAAGCAGCAAGCACTAATGTACAGCCGACGCTGCTGTACAAAATTGGGGGTTTAAAACTTACACTCCAGATAGTGCATAACAGCCAATGGTTTGGCTAAATGTGTTTTCATATAAAATAAACTGCGCATCCCCCCCCTTCCCAGGAGAGACTGTGGCTTTCCATCTTCCCCATTCTGAAGAATAACCCCGTGCTCTGTGCTGGCCCCTCCCGAAAAGCAAAGGAGGGAGGGCTCCTGCTGTGGAGCAGCCTGGCTCCTGATGGATACAACAGTCCCCCACAGGATGGGAACCGGTGTGTCTCTGAATCCTCATAAACACTTAGAAGGACACTAGACCCACAAATCCTGCTCCATGGAATACCTCCTTGCTCACTGTACCCAGACGGAGGACCCACAATAGAGCTGTTTCTACAAAAAGAAATTACTCCCAATGTTTTCTGTAGATTTTCCTCCCTCAAGATAGATGAATTTGGGAGTCCCAACATGAAATAAAGTGCCTTCTCAAAGACTCTTTCTTGGTACTAATCTAAGAAAAGAAGTTAAATTTAGGACACAATTTCTGTGCCTTGTATTGGCTGGCATGGGGCTCTGGTCTGCTGAATGAAAGCCAAAAGCCGGAAGCAGCGACATGAAGCATTGAAAAACCCAAGTCCTCATATGTCCCCCTCATCAATTCCTTCAAGAAATGTGACAAAATGTAAGAGCTCAGAACTGAACCTCAAATTCTTATGCCAGGATCAGAGTAATTTCTTAATTGGAGTCAAAGCCTGCTCTCAGTCCACACAAGAGAGGTGTCTGGTTTTGTACAGACTCTCAGCGGCTGTAGGCTCACCACCCCAACCACCCAAACACATCAGACATGCTCCTACAATGAAGCATCAGGGTGAATCTTCTTGCCTTCCTCCCACAATTTGTCTTGGGAAAGGCAATGGGATTAGTCACAGGCAGGAAAAAAGAGCATCAGAAGCTGTATGTACACAAACTATTTCTCAAAAATAGTTCTCTCTAGCCAACAATTCACAGTCTTTCAATAGCACTCACAAGTAGTTTAGAGCTAAATCTTGGTTAAAAACAGCTGAAAAGCATTACATAGAAATGTCAAAAAGTATATGTGCGTGCCTTACTAGTGCTCGAAATTACAATCAAATTATCTGCTGAAGGGCTTTAATTGTAACCCTTGCACAACTGTGCAAAGCTCTAAAGCTTGCAAAGGAAATTTGCAGTCTAAGTGCCCATTCATTGCCTAGTGAGAAAAACTAGGGCAAAGCCAGGAAGAACAGTAACTTTGCTCCAGCGAGGTGGCAATTGCAACTCTTTGAATTGACACATGACAACTTATTTTGGGGTGGTGCAGGGGGGGATCCCACCAAACAGCTGTTTCATGACCAACGGAAAAAAACAGTGTTTGGTTTATGATGGATTTTTGCCCTGCACCCACTCCCTCTTGCAAATAACGCAGACCTTGCCCATGGCTGTGTCTTTTCTATAATAAACTTTCAGTTCTTCTGGAAGTTCCTTCCACGCTCCTTCCATTCTCCCGTTCCCTCCCAATCTTTACTCAGCCTGTGATGGGCAAAGGACAGCCCATGATGTAGCTGCATCCACGTGCTGACTGCATTGCTGTCAGCGTGAGTAAGGGAGACGGAGCCAGATTTCTCCTCGCTTCTTCCTCTGCTCAGGTATTAAATATTCCTTCTTCCTTATTAAGCAACTGATATCTACGACACTTGTAAAAAGTTGACACTGTGACACTTCCCCGATCTGTCAATTTTGATTAAAACAGGCCAGCGAGTTCAAGAGTTAGGAAAGCAGACAAGTCCTGTTTGTGGGTTTGTTGTTTTGGTTTTGGTTGGGTTTCCGTTGTTGTTGATTTACTTGTTTTTCAGGAAAAAAAAATTTGACACCTCACAAGCATTTCTGTGCTTTAGAAGTCAGCATCACAAAAAAACTTGGCTATTCTGCCTCTTCTCTACACCATCACAGACCTCTTACAGATCAGTTATTTGTTCTTTCAATCCTGTTTGATGCACACTCATTTCTGAACTCAGCAAGGTTTCCTTGCAACTGAATCAGTCATGCATGAAGCTTTCTGTGTTTTAATTAAAAACCTGAAACCATCAATCACGTCAATCTTCTGATTTGAAAAAAAAATATTTATTTTCAATGGAAAAAAATATCCACATTCTACAGCATTTGAAAATAAGATGAAGATGCCTTCAAGACAAATACGAAGGTATCAATTACCATGTGCTAAGAATATACACAATTGAGCCCCATCTCTTCCTTGTGCATTAAAGTGTTAGGTCAGCAGCTTGGTGCAATAAATTATTACTGATATGCAATAATCTTAGCTGTTCATCACAAAACTCAAAGAAAACCAGGAAGTGCAAAGAAAGGAGGCCCAACATTTAAACTACAGGCAAGGTCCATAGGGAACCTTCAATTTAAGGCCCTCAAATTATGCAAAGAGCTTATGGACGGGTTTAACTTCAAATATATGATTAGTCATGGAGCTAAGTCAATAATTTCAGCAGACTCATCTAATCTGTTTGTGTACTTCCACAGCCCTCATCATGTCGCATCTTTTAATACTCACATAGCCTTATGATTAGTGAGTTTAATCCTAAAAAGATCATATGAGAAAAGGAGGGATAACAGTATTCACTTTACAGAAGGAGAGGTATGAGGTAAATCTATGATGTGCCTAGGAGTTTGTAGGATCAAGTTTGTACTGACTAGACAGGAAGCACCCAACCAGGTGAGCAGAGGCACCTGCATTTCAAACATCATGACATCAAGTCTAGAAGATGGAACATGAAGCCAGTAATGAAGACGTAAGATAAAAAAGAAGTTAGCACTGCACCATTTCTGGTGAAATTTTGCATTTCTTTAATGTGCATCCCATTACCTAAAATGGAAACTTGTCACTTTATAAAACACTTCGCTGAAGAAGGCATTTGAAATCTTTGAGGGGGGAGGAATCCACCAGAAAACAGAAACATTGAAAAACACTTCAAAGAGTTGCAGGAAGAGCATCAACAGAGTTGCCTACAAGACAGCACATACATTTACCCAACTCTAGCTTATACTGCAGTGTATCAGTGTTGTAAAGGCAAATGCAAAGGGCCATAGTCATTACTACCGAAAAAAAGGTTAATGCAAATTCGAACTGCATCAGGTGCGAGCACCCTACTACATTTCTGTTGAATTCATCAGAGTGCACAATAAGATGTTTTATCCCACTTTGTTTCGGTTTTGTTTGGGTTTTTTTTTTATGCCGGCTATGCAAATACACCGTGGCAAGAAGCAAAAGCAGCTGATACAGATATACCTGATCCCACATTACACACCAGCACAAGTCTTTACCTTAGAATCATTTTAACCCGTTTGAAGCAGGAGTGCAAGTTCAGCCCATTCCAGCACCTGGGGCTGCGAGGCCGCAGCATCCTCAGTCCCTAAACACCCGGTCCAAACCCCAAGCCGCAACCGAAACGTGTTCACCTCTGTGCGGAGGGGCGCGGGGAGCGGAACCTGCCCGCCCCGAGCACCGCTGCGGGGAGGAGGCTCCTAAACCGGGGCGGCGGGGAGCCAGGGAGAGATGCTCAACTTCGCCAAGTGATGGGCAATCGGGGAGCGCTGGGGGCTGCTGCCCGGGGCGGGGTGAGAAGACCGTGTCAGCTACAGGTTTAGGGACCGGGAGCAGCGCAGGGGGGAGCCG
>NW_010396936.1:7567-24921 GCF_000710305.1 Buceros rhinoceros silvestris | reverse complement strand
GTATGTCAAGATACTGCTTGAGAAGCTGGTTATATATATATACACATATATATAGGACAGGTCAAGTAGTGGATCTGGGCATAACATAAGTATGTCAAGATACTGCTTGAGAAGCTGGTTATATATATATACACATATATATAGGACAGGTCAAGTAGTGGATCTGGGCATAACATAAATGGTGCAGAATAAGGGGTGGATAATGTCCTGGGTTTGGCTATGACAGGGTTAATTTCCACAGCCAGGATAGCCAGATGGGACATTTGATACCAGCCAATGGGACATTTGATACCATACTGACGTCATGCCCAGATAGATATAGATAGAGATAGAGATAGAGATAGAGATATAGAGATAGAGATAGAGATAGAGATAGAGATAGAGATAGAGATAAAATAAAAAATATGTATATACACTGCATATATATATGAACATACATGTGTATATATATGTATGTGGGTATATATATGTATGTATATGTATGTGTGTGTGTGTATATATATATATACACTTATTTAAGGCGAGCCTAGCTGGGTGGTGGCAGTTTCAAACAGCAGCAGGATGCGGCATGGCTCAGCCTAGCCTGGCCCCAATTGGTCCTGCCCGGCCTTGGGGCTCGGAGTGGCAGTGGTTAGCAGAGCATTGGATTCTCTCTTTTTGTGTTGATCAAATAAAGTCTCCTTATGTTAACCCATGTGGATTTACTCTCACCTTTTTTTTTAACTTCTCCCCCATGGAGGGGGAGAAGAGCAAGCAAGCAACTGCCTGGTGCTTAGTTGCCAGCTGGGTTTAAACCATGGCATGTATCCTACCTGCCATGTCCTTAGATATAGACATGAAGTTACAGTTCATTGTTTTAATGTAATGCTTGCATAGATATCAGTCATACAGTACAATAGCATTATTTTCAGTCAGCTATGTTTTCCAAGTCTGCAGATGGGTGAGATCCTTTATTGCTTCACGTGAAGACAAATATTAAAGCTTCCAGCGATGTTCTCTAAAATCAATTCTGAAGTTGTGGTAGTATCTCATTTTCTATCCTCTTGCAAGTGAGTTTCATTACTGTCACTGTGTCTAGAAATCAGGTTATTAAGTGTATCCTTACAGGGAAAACAAATAATCATATCTTTATAATCCAAAATTATCCAATTTCTAATCCATATACTTGAACATTTTTACTGAAATAGCAAATTGAATTTGTGCAGTGTATGACTGAGATGGGTCTATCAAATGCAGATCGTGTAATAATATTCTCTTAGAGAGACAATGGTAGACCTGGACAAGGAGCCTAAGGATAGGTAAGGATTGTCCTGTTCCCACTTTTCGGAACAATCAGCCAAATTATGTCAAATTTCAAATTATGTCTGTACCTGTATACAGACAACACAGCAGATGCAGCAGAATTTGACAGGTGGCACCTACATAAAGAGAGAGGGCTGCAGCTCTTTTCATGACTACAGTAACGAAAACTTTTCAGTCATCCTGAATTTGATGCAATCTCAGTGTTCAAACATCATGAGTTATATCACTAAACTTATTCTAAAGTGGGGGGGGGTTGATGGTGGTTTTTGGTTCGTGGTTTTTGGTTGGTTGTTGGGGGGGGCGTTTGTGGTTTGTTTGTTTTTTTTTTTTGAGTTGTAAACAGGTATCACTGGTTTTTATGGCTTCACAGTCTTATCTATGCTTTGATTGTAAAGCAGTGTTTGTGTGAAATGGGTCTAATTTGCTATAAATATAGCCTGACAAATTTTCTACAATTAACAGCATAATAGTGTCTTAATCCTTTCTCACATCTTGGCAGACTTTAAGAGAATACTATGCCCACACTGGAGCTAACAACCCACCAGTTGTTTTCTCTATTAATTTAGGTCTCTTCTAAAAGGTATTTTAACCTCATTTGTTACAATTAATTAAGTCTATTTGTTCATAATGATCATCCCAAGACTCTTGATGCCAATACAGAAAACAGTGTGAGTGAGGAATTCAGGTGCCATGTGAGAGCTCAGAATAATAAAGCATTCCCCTTCCTCATACAATTTCTAGGAAATGTTAAGAAGACTATGTGCATGTGTTTGGCTACGCTTTTCTGCCACACATGGAATCGAACACATCTAAAATACCTAAATAATTATGTTTTGGGAAAGGCATAAGATAAAATTAGTTTCATATGTTATCTGGGTACCAAAGAAACTTTCTCTCCACTTCCTTTTACTAATCTCCTCCTTACGCATGCCCTATGCCAAGTGGGATACATGTTCTGGTTTATCAATAAAAACTGCCTCAAATTAATATTTCAATTAATATTTCACCTTTTCAGTACACAACAGACCAAGGCAGTACCAGATAATCTCAGTCATACTGCAATCTGCTCTCTTCTGTCGTAACCTTGCCATTATTCCTTCAAAACCACCATTTGGTTTCTTTTGTTTCACACCAGGTGGTTTATGTAAGAGCTTTAGCTATTAGAAGATAAACTGCAAGGTGACAAGAATGAAATGTTTCAATACAAAATATTAATGACATTATGTAAGAGTCTCACATCAACATTTTTCCCCAGCAACAGTGTGCATACCCTCAAAGTATACCTTCAGTGGCAGGGCATGGCAAAAACCATTCATGCACACTGCATTTTCCATCTTTTTTCTAGCACTCACACAAACCTAGTCCCCCTTTAATACCATTCTTCTGCCTCATTGATCTATAAAATGGCATTGTGAATCAAAGCAAGACATGTGAACCAAAATGGAAGTCCTAATAAAATAAGGGCCCCCAGTTTCCTGTTATTCATAATTTTTATTCTTGTGGCAGATGTAATTCAGCAGTAAAAAGCAAAATCTCAGAATGAGTCTTTCATTAAGAGCAATAGTTATATTTTATATTAGGCAGCCACCAACCACAAGCGTAGTGGGCGTGCTCAATATAAGTTAGAGGCAGCACAGAAAACAAGGGAAATAATGAGCCGCACTGTCCCTTCTCGCCTTTTCACGTTGGTACAGTCATGATGCGATAAAACATACTCATGTGGGAATTAAATACATAATGTTGTTATAAGAAATAATGTCTGGTTTGCCTTGTTCTCAGGTCTCAGAGGGTTAATTTGTTTGCTTTTGTTCAGAAATAGAAGTAAGTAAGTCCTGCATTTGAAAAAGCAGCTGGAAAATTATATGCTGGATGGTTGAAAAAGTAGCAACAGTGAGTGATCACTCAAAAATCCATGTTTCTGAGACCTCAGAGTGCCTGCATATCTCCATCTACCAACCAGCATTGACAAGCTGCACATGCACTTGGCTTGAGACCTTCCTCTAGAGAGCACAAGTCATCGTATAGTTCCTTCACATATATCAATCTTTGTTCCTGAGCCCTTGGCATGTTACATTGCATCCACAGCCTCACAGTAGTAAAGGCATGCCCTGGGGAACAGACTGTTCAGTGAAGGATATTAAAAAATCCCCAACTATTTCTGGAGATGCAAATTCTGTGTCTATTACTAAAGCAAAGAGATTCAGTGAAAACAGAAATCTGAATTCCAAAGACATGCCTGCAAGTTCTGCAATGTCAATAGTGATACTGTAGACTTACATATAAGGAGCTGGTGAGGAACAGAAGTAAACAGAGCTGTCAAACCACTTCCTGTTTTTAAAATAGTACATTTTGTTATTTCAATATCTAAAGAAGAATGAAAATGAATATTAAAAAAATCACCTACTGTACACAGAACTTCACCTTGTTCTGATAACCAGCATTTTAATACAGAGATTAAAAATGCACAAACCTTAATAAACTGTTCAGAGAAAGAATACATTAGTCTACGTCTTAATAAGCTTAAGTTGTAGGACTACTGCAATATTTACTTAACTATTGGTACAGCGGGGCTCTCAGCCATATGGGTAAATGTTCACTTGCATACCTGTCCACTTGCAGGATGCAGCAGAATTCAGATTTCTCCTCCCTCTTCTTCACTTCTAGAGTCATTAGTAAGTGAAATGAAGGCTCATAGGTTTGGGGATTTTTGTTACATTACTAAAACATTCCCATACTTGCCTGCTCTGACAGAGCTCTGACAGAGGCAACACAAAAAAATTATGTGAGTATGGCTGGGGGTTTTTATGTTGTCTTTCTCAAAGTCAATAAAGTAACATTACAGGAAAAAACCTGCAGATCTGCTGGTGATGACACCAGCCCTTCAAAAGGAATCAATTTATCTGCTGTTTCTTAGTCAGGCTGGTAATTTTTAGGGTCCCAAGTTTAAACTCCTCAGACCTTTCAGATATGCTAAATAATGCATCTGCTCAAAATGTCATACTTCACACTGTCAGAACTGAAAACCTTCTGACAATTCTGAACTTTGAGATCTGTGCCTTCAAGATTTGTTGCATTACCTTCGCATGGTTTTTCATTTCATGCTCTCAACTTAAATAACAGCTTAAGTGTTGTTTCTCAAAGGCTGAAACTTGAGACAGAACTGTAGTACAAAAAGAATGTGTAAAAAAAACCCCCAAAAGCTCAAGAAGCTTCAAAGGTTAAAAAAAAAGCCATGACCAAACAAAATCAACAACCCTCCCCCAAAACTCAGAAAACCCTGCTGATCCTTAACAATAAAGAGCATTGCCTGTGTCTGCTGTAACATGTCTGTTGGGCAGGAACCTACACCTAAGAGCTGCTATGGATAAAGCCTTGGAAGGCACTGACACTGCCTAGAGTAAAGACTAACTTTGGCAGGTGGGTGATTAATCAATGGTTGAAGGGCAAAGAGACAAAAATGAAAGTTAGGCATAAGAGTGATCAAGTCTGGAGCCACTGGCCAGCCCAGTGTGCAATCCTCCTGAAAAGGACACGGACAGCTCGTAGGGTGGGACAATCCCAGCTATCAGCACTATCATGATCCCTTTAGGGTAATGTATGATGTAGGGCTGAAAAATGAAAGC
Organism: Buceros rhinoceros silvestris; assembly: GCF_000710305.1. NCBI lineage: Eukaryota > Metazoa > Chordata > Aves > Bucerotiformes > Bucerotidae > Buceros > Buceros rhinoceros. Next base: position 19,996 of record NW_010396936.1, on the reverse strand, counting down.
ATAGCAACTGAATCTGATGTCTCGGTGTGGATGACTGCAAGGTGAGCAACACTTAACCTTGTCTTTTAAGTCATAGCAGCAGAAACAAGGAGCATGGCCCCATAACAACTTCGGAGTGAAAACCAAAAAGCTACAGTTATTTTATACTAGCTTGCTCCTAATAAAAAATGAGATAAGGCAGTCTTAGGGTATGCATGAGGCAGCACCTCTCAGAATACCATGAGTCCTTAGAAAGGTGAGAAGCAAGGACAGTTTGTGCACAGGGACACTCTGGAGCCAAACAGCCATACTGATGTGGCCAGTGCCTTGTATAACAGGTTGAGCTCTCTGTAGCAGGAACCTGATGCAGACCCAGAGACGAGTAGTGTACTGCTAACAAAGAGAGAACTGTAACTGGGTTTTTCTATATTCAGCTATGTCAATACAGTTCTATACTGAGTTTCATGTAATATGAACAAAACCCACAAGTATGAAGCTACACCAACCCGTTTTGCAGTAACAGTAGATTTAATGTAGAGTATTTTGGGAATTGTCTGGATGATGTCATCTGCCCTATCTACTTGTATATTAAACTATCATCACAACCAAAGCCATGCAAGAAAGGTGATGTGTGCTGGGAGATGATTGTATAAGGAAAAGCAATGTTTTGCAAATTGAAAATTGAAGAATTTAACGAAGTACATTTATTCTGCATAGTAATAAACCAGGACTTTGGTTTTTAAACATTTGACAAAACTTCCTTTAAACAAAAAAATAGAAAAAACAAAAAAGGCAAGCTTATTCTTGGCATGCACACACACTTTGCTGCATTTAGGAAAGGATCATTTCCAAAGATACTTTCCTACTTGCTATGGTTTAGGATTTTGCCTCCAGGGCAAAAGGGGGCTTTTCCCCCCTTCCCTTGTTGTTTGGCACAGAAGGTTTTCCCTGCCTTTAGTTGTGGCTCAAATCTTGTGCCTGCTGCCTGGAGCCGAGCCATGTCAATCAATGCCTTTTTGAATAAACATATAAAAAGCAGCAAACCACGATGCTTCACTGGGTGCGTACTTTTTCATTTTCAGCAGAAGGAAGTAAAAAGTGAGCAGTCACCTCAGCCTGGGACAGTAAAAGATCTTCTGCACAGCAGGTAGCCTTTCTTCATTTTGCTGATTACTGGCTGGAGGTGGTAAGAAGAGTTGCCAGAAGGAAGAGATCCAGAGAGACTGGAGCCCCAGCTCTGCACAGAGAGCAGCCACTGGTGAGGGGGAGGAAAAAGGGTTAAAGCACCAAGAATGGAGTCTCTGCTGGAATGCCAGAAGCCTAAAATATCCCCTGAAGATCTGGTAGCTCTCACACTTTGCAGCTGGGGAGAGAGAGCCAAGACGTCTTCTGGAAACCTGGTAATTCTTAAAAGACTACACATCATGAAGGAAGTTTGTCTCTAAGAGTTCACCTTGGAACTGAAATGCGTGAGGTTTAAAGAACTGTATACCCCCATTCCAGGTTTCTTCCCTTTCCCCTCTGCCCTCCCATCCAGATGGACTGCCTGTGTGGGATAGTATTTGGGGATGTGGATCAAGTGGGGGGAAGATACATATATATATATATATAAACACACACCTTTTTATGTATTTAATACTACTGCTTTCTCTTTCCTTTTCTGTCCTACTCAAATTTAAATGAGTTGTGGTTCTCATTGGTTTTAAATTAAATTAATTTTTGTTCACCTCCTAATTCAAGTCTGCTATGGTGTTTTTCTTTCCCCCTAGCCATAAGTAGCTGTTAAAGCCTTCCATTTGGTTTTCCCATCTTGAACACTTCAGTTCTTTTATTTAGCTCTCAGAGGAGATAAAACTCCCCTGAGGGCAATTGTTGCTTTTGCAACCTTTTGGTTCTTTCAAACCATGATACCACTTGGATGCGTGCCCCTTGAGCCATATTCATATGCAGTTCGGGTTGAATAAACTGCGCATATAGGGTTTGACTTTTACATAAGAGCAAAAGCTATCCCCAGGACCATGCAGGAAAGAGAGTCAGAGCTCTAGATTAGTAACAACAAAATTTCAGGTCTCTACAGCATTTCCTTAGCAGAAATTTAAAAGTTTACAAACAAACAGGAAGATCAGTTAACTTATCTTTAAGGTATTCTCCTAAAGAAAGAAAGAAAAGAGGTATTCCTGATCTCTTGCGGCTCATCTTCATTATCCCATTACTTCTGCTTCATTCAGCTGGTCTTGATACGGTATCATGTCGTCTGACATATTAGCAATCGCCTTTATTACTGTACATGGGTTTTCTCCCCTGTACACATGGACTTAAACCATGTAATGGCTACAATCTCAGGAGCAAGCTAATTAAATATAAGCACTGCATTTCCACATACACATCCATAAGAAAAAAAGAAAAGACTACTATTCTTTTCTGCTGTGAAAATCTCCCTGTAAATGCACATTTCTACACTAAAACTCAGCCCGTGTTAGGAAAATTGTGTAAGAGCTCAAAAGACCAAAATGGGGTGAACTTCCACACATGGGATCAGCACACTGTGCTGTGCCCTGAACGGAGGCCTATTCAATGCCTTTTTCAACGCCTCTCCAGCATGTGAAGGGTGTAAGGTTATCTATACTATCCTCTCTTTCTTCATATTTTTAAGTCAAATAAATGGCATTCTAAATCATACTGCACAGAGTCCAAGTGCCTTTCTTACTGGGGTTACAAAAGCCCAGTGGAAAATTGGTGCAAAACACCCTCCCCTAGGCTTCCTGCGTGTCCTGGTTTGAGCTGGAGCTTCCTTGTTTTGAGAAATGGGCAAATAGAATTATTCCATGTAGTACAATAATTCCGCATTTAATTGGTTAAGAAGGTCAGGTGAAACGTTACGTCGGGAGCCTTTAAAAGCAGCAGGCCGGGGGAGTGTCGCTCTCTTGGACTCCAGACGGCTTCACGCAGGGAGATCTCCTGCGAATCAGCTGGCCCGACTAGGCCTGACTAGGCCCGGCTAGGCCCGGCTAGGCCCGACCCGGCAAACGACTAGGCCCGAGAGCTGAAGGCCCACACCCCCCGATCGCTGAGGATCACAGACTGTGAACTGTTACTGCCCTGAGTCTCGTCTGAAATCGGGTGAGATATCGGGACTCCCGGCTGTTCCGTGCAGGGATTTTCCTGCAGTTTTCTTGCTGTGCGGGGTTTCTCCCCCAGTCCCCCGTCTCGCTGCGAGGAGGATTCTACTGTGTCTGCCTGAACGCAGCTGCAGAGTCTTCACTCCCACCTCGCTGCTGGGTGTCTGCCAAGAGCACTGACCCGGAACAAGACTGTTAAGAACTGTGGTTATCTAAGTCCTCGCTTCTTCGTTTTTTTCTCTTTCTCGGTTTGTGCGTATGTATAGTAGTGAATAGTTGTGTGGATTTATTGTTTATTAAAAGTTTGTTGCCCTCTCTTCTTCGTTTTTTTTTTCCTCTTTCTCGGTTTGTGCATATATATAGCAGTGTATAGTGGTGTGGTTTTGCTGTTTATTAAAAGTTTGTTTCAGTTTCCCGAACGCAGACCGAGGTGTGAATTTCCTCTTTCCCCTTAAACCCCTTCTGTCTCTAGCGAGACAAAAGGGATCGTTAAGGAATTCGAGGAGTTGTTACCTCGGTCCCTCGACCCTTAACACTGGGGAAGCTTTTTTCTCAAAATTTACACTTACAAGGCAACCGGCTATGAATCTAAGATGCCAGTGACTCCAGATCCCATAGCTCCAAGGCTGTCTTCCAGTCATGGAAACTACCCCTGCACCAGAAGCTTAGGGCTTTTTTTGTTTTCACCAAAAGTATTTTTTCTTCAGAATTTGTAACCCAAAGACACAAACCTCCTACATTTAGTACCATTTTTTCCTAAAAGGCATCTCAGTAAATTTATTCCATGGCCATATGTTATTCTTTGTAAGAACAGTAGTCCTTCCCCATACAAACCTTCCAGCTTCCACCTTACCAAAATCTCAAAAAACCCACAAAAATATCAACATATTAGTATTTTCTCAAGCACTGATAACCAAGACACAAATAAAGCTTTGGTAAAATATGCTTTGTTTTGTTCTTCCCATTCCATGTGCTTAGTTTTTGTCTCATCAGTTTTCTTATCTGCAAATGTTCTTTAATTAAGAGATTCCTTTAAATACTCCTTTATTAGGAGGTTCTTTGCATGTTCCTCCAGGTAAGTGTTCCATGATGCATATTTCTAATTCTTTTAAAATCCAGATTGCAGATAGTTCTATCATGCGAATAATTTAGAAACAATTGAACTCTGACAATTGTTGATATTGTTATAAATGCATTCCACATGAAAAGCATTATTTTTCTGGGATATTTGCATTTTCTGAGTTACTCAAAGGTACTTAGATGCATATTTATTTTTTATGCATTTGAGGCTTTCTGGTCCATATGCTCAAAGACAAATAACATATGAGTTCAAGATTCATAGGCTGGTCTTCAAATTGGTGATTAAATTCCTAAGCCGCTATAAAAAGTATAGCAAGAGAAGCTTCTGCCAGTTTCAGACACTATGTCCTGCTAGATACCTACACTGGCTTATCTTATTGTTAGGCTTATGCCTAGTTTTCTTTGCCTTCTTTAGTGGTTTTGTGGATAGTTGCGCAAACACGCACACACAGAAGTACACAAACCAAACAAACACATAATATGTGTAAAAATTACGATTGGAACAGCTCACTTAGTTATTTCTTGTTTTGCCATAACCCAAAAGTAACACAAAGTATTTTTTTAAGTGCGTGTATCTGCTGTGTATACAAATAAACATTAGAGTTATATGAAGAAGGGACGCTTGCTTGAAAATATATAAACACATTTACACTTCCTGACCAGTAACAATCAGGCATCTGGTTGTGGGAAAGGAAATGAATCAAGCTACCATCCAACGAACTCATTGTACTGCAGCTGAGGGACACAGATAAGCAGAATCATGGTCATCAACAGCTGTGTAGTGAAATCGTTACATGGAGAGGAAGAATAGGTATGATGCTCAGAAATCCTTTAGACTGATGGGTTAAACTTGGTCAAAATTGCTACTCTGAAGAGTCTGCTTTCATTATATACTGTAACTTTTAAGAAAGTTTCTTGTCACCTGTGGGACTTTCTGGGTGATTTCAATTCTTTTACATGGTGGAGAGAATCAGTATTTCATACCTGCTGTGATTTCTTTTCCAGGTACCTGCTATGTGGTGATAGTTAAATGATTCTCAACATTATAGATATTGTTTGAAAAATACTCCATGATTTTTTTAGATCATCTGCATTTACTGAGTTGAATGACACTGTAGAGATTTAGCACACTAGACACTTGCATCTGCTTCAGAGAACCAAAGTTAGGAGCGTAAATGCTCTATATCACTAATGCAGAAATGCAGCACCCTCCTAAAAGACAGTTACGTGCTTAAAAGCAGACAACAATCACTCTCCCATGTATTCACAGACACGCTGGAATTCACAATGCATATTTCGTACGAATAAGAATGAAGAATAAATGAAGAATAAAAGTGAAAAATAAAAGTGCCCCCATAGTTGCTGCTCTCCTAAGAATTCATGTGACAATATGAAATGCATTTATTCATGGAATTCAGTCATCCACTTTGAGGAGAAGATAGCTGCAGTTCAAGCTGACAATATAGGTCCGTTATTGCTGTCAAACATCTATGACTAGCAAGGACATCCTCCCTCAAGACATCTACACTAGGGTGAAGGCAGCAGGTCAGTAACTTACATCTTGTTGTAAGCGCTCTCCAACTGCAGGCTCTTCAGTGATGTTCTATCACAGGCAGGTTCTCTGTGGCAAAGACCTAAAGATAGTCTATGTCCACAGTGCTCAAACAGGCAATCAGAGTAATAGGTAACTTCTGTATGATGTGTGCAAGGCATTTATTCAAAATTGAAGGGAGGTTTGATTCATAGAGAAACAGATATGACAGGATTAGATTTGATCCTTTTCCAGGGTTCTTCCTTCACGCTAAACCCAATGTGATCTCTGGTCAGAGAACCGAAGCGATTTGTATGTCGGAAGGAAAAGGAGATTGATTTTCTAAGACAGGAGAGACACGTCAGACTTCATTATGAATTTGGGGTTTTTTGTTGTTGTTGATCAAATGCTGTTTCATAGATACTAATTCTTCTCGTTCATTAGATCAGTAATTGTTGTCATACAATGTTCCAGGTAACAACTGCAAACAAGATAATGCAAGCACAATGGAACTGATTGAGTGCTTAATCATGGGCAATTTGTCTCGATATATTTGTACTGTACTCACATTCATACTAGGCACAGAAAAAGAAAAAGTAAGTAAGGCTGAGCAAATCCAAAACAAGATTTCTAAAAGTCAACTTAGTGGCTCTGAAGGAATAGAAAGGAATAATCCTCTAATTATTGTTTGAATTCAAATAACTCATTTTAAAATATTCCGCTATCAGCTATTTGTACTTAACACTTCAGCAATAATACAGTGACTGTATTTTATTAAAGTCACTCAAAGAATATAGTCTTTTAAAACGGTATGAGCCCAAGGAAAATAATTAGAAGTTTAGTTTGTATTGAGCATAGAACAGGCTTGTGTCCTACTTCTCTTTGGATTATCTGGAAAGTTTTACATCAGTGAGAAAACAGCAGCTTACTCTCGAAGTCCTTCCTCAAGGAAAATTAGTAACGAAGAAGGTGAAGATGTTCAATTTGTAAATGAAGAATGTTACAATATATTACAAGAAGCTATGCTTGGTTTTGCCTGGAAGGCAACATTTTGGAGACTGTTATACATTAAGACAATAAAGTATTCCATTCCCTGTATTTAGATCACATAACGAATGAGTAAACCCAGAATCCTCTGAGAATTTGTATACATTTTTTAATTTTATAATTTATGATAAAAGACTTTGAAATAGACCGTATTCGTATTAAAAAAAATATACTTTCACATAGAATTTGAAATTCACTATAATAAATGCTGTGAAAAAAAGATAATTTCTGTAGAAGTACATCGTGTTGAAGTTCATTCCAAATCAGATGGTTATTTATTGCCTGAATGCAGTAAATTGACAAGTTCTAAGATGGTGGACAATCATATACATCATGTATTTATCTCACTGGCATGAGGGCTCACTCTAGCGATGTCACATTGCTGATAAAGTTCTCTTCTGGCACAGATTTTCTGTAGAACGTAGGTCATAAATACTCAAAATTACAATTATTGAAAATAAAACCTTTTCAGTTTTCAAAATTATGACCATATCCAGAATTTACAACAACTTTCAAGCTATGGATAAAGTTGTCTTTATTAATGAAGAGGTCCATAGCAGTAAAGAATCTGATGATCTCATCTCAGTCAAGACAACTATCATGAGAAAAAGCTGATTATCACAACAGTCTCTGAACAAGCAGATTCAGTATAGCATGCTAAGTGACAATACAGTAGTTTTGCATGCTATAAATAGAAAAGTCCAGCAGATACAAAAGAGAATTTCAGTTAAGCTGTATTGGAAGTATGTATGGAGATACAGACTAGCAGACCAGAAGGATAGTGAGTACCTTCATGAACTAATCTAAAACTGGATTAGCATAGAATATATGCTGTACCTTTCATACTGCCATCATGTTTATTTATTTAAATTTTGCCATATGGCAGCAGCAGAGACATTACAAAAATCCAGAGACTAGAACACAGCTGTTTCTTCCCATCCTTTAAGCTCAATATAAATTACATTTGCTAAAGCCTAGCAATTACATTCATGATAAAAGATACTAAATTATGCATGACAAAAAATAAAGACGTACTATAAATAACAAATCAGTTTTCTAACATCAATTCAGTTAATATTTATAAAGCACCAAATGTCTTCCAGGAGTAAGAGCTCAGAAAAAACAAGGACAGCTCTTTTATGGCAGTTGCTTTACTGCATCCTCACAGCATTAGTCACTCCACACCAGGTATTCAGACAACTAAACCTAAAAGGACAAGCTACAAATGGCCTTAGTGGTCTTGCATTCTGTCAAGGTCAAGGGCCCCACAATTTTAAGTGCTGCTTTAAAAAATAAAAGCTGAATATCACCACGGAGGTGAAATATACTTTATGAAGAAGATTGCATTATATACGTACCTATCTATAAAACCCCCAAAAGCTTCGATTATTTAACATTGTAAAATGTCAAAATCCTTTGCAGCAGTAATTGCATACTCTGTAGAGAAGGGAAACTACCGGCAATACAATTTCCAATTTTTCATCACAACAGGCTTTGCATTTTACGCAATTAGAGTTTGGTTTAATATGACCCAAAGAATAATACTGAATGAACTTGTAGAAATTACTGACTTTTTTTTTGTTTGTGTGTGTGATTACTGCCCAGAAGATCTCCTACAAGACACAGTTACACAGGCTGCGCCAAACTTAGGTAAAAAAGTGGAAAAAACATTGCCAAAATGCAGCCTTATCAGAGATTCACACCAGAGAGACTTACCTACAGGCATTGACTAAGTCTACCAGATTCACGGCTCTTGGCAAACTAAGATAGGACATGAAAGCACGTAGAAATACTGTCATCTCTACATGATTTAGGTAAAACAAGTTCATTCAAATTCTTTCATCTCATAATAGACAACAATATCACAGCCAATAATCTTTGTCTTCACTATATATTAGGAGTGAACGACTGAAATATGCCTCCAGGATTATCTATCCAGTTCAGTCCCCTGGTGTCAGAAGTACTTAATTCGTGTTCTGCATTTTGAAAAAAGGTGGGTTTTTCCAACCACCTGGAGATTAAGTGTGACCAAATGTGAAGCAAGGCAAGTTTTACATTGATGTGGGCAAAGACTTATACAGGTGAAGTTAGAATTGTTCTCAATTGTCCATTAACTCCAAGACCTTGGTTCTGACTAGTATGATAAGCAGTTTAGTGGTCAACAGAGATACAAGAACAAACAAGCAAATTAAACATCAAGAAAGGATTAACAAATAAAGAAGACAACATAATTACTTGGTACATAAATTCATGCCGCATATGAATCACAAACACTATCTATAGTTCGGTTTTGTTTGATTTCAGAAAGGATATGACAGAACTAGAAGGCACTCAAACTTCCTTGTTGCTTTAGCTAAAAGTATAAAACAGTTTCCCTTTAAGCAACTGTTGAGCAGGCTAGGACTTTTTGGGAACAGAGAAGACCTTGAGGAATATGACGAAAATATACAAAACCCTGAGTGGTACAGAGAAGATGGACAGACACTGACAATAATCCAGTCTGAGGTATCTGAATTTTATCATGAGAAGAAGCAGGCTGCTGGTTTTCTGCTATTAATGGCCCTTCATTCCTTTCAGGTGAAAGGTCTGTGTTTCCACTGGATGACTGGCAACTTCATGTCAACAATTCTCTTCAGCCATAGTGTTGTCCAAAAAAATTGGGTTCTTTCACCCAGTGTGCACAGACCAGTCGTGACACACAGAGCCAAGATACTGGTTTTATTCAAGATTGCGAAATTTCAGGTGCTAGTCAGTCATTCACTGTAAACCTAACACACCTCAATGCTTTCCAGAGTCTCTTTTATGCACATCCTTATCAGTTAACAGGTTTCTAAGAACTTCTGACTTAATACTAATTGGTTAACAATTTACATATGATTACAAAATTCTTATTTCTACTACGCATGCTCTATGATGAATGGTCTTCACTGGGCCTAGGTCTCTTGCCCTGTGTTTTTTTAGTGTTAAAATAAAGATAGTTTGCATAAGGGACACAATTAACTATGTCTTTGACCGACTATTCAAAATTACACATAACATGATGATTAAGTATACATATGTGGTCTATGTTTCTCCCAGGATGTTCATTCTTCAAGGACAGCCAACTCTTGATTAGAGTTCCTCTCCTAATTGTTTATGACAATTTCAAGGATTGTCACCCTGTTCTCAGACAATACGTACGTAGATGACAAATTAAATCCTTTATCTAATTCCAACATTTCCCTCTCTAAACTTCAGCTCTTTGCAGCTGGGTAACAATAGCAGGCAAAACATTTTACCCTTGATCTTTCAAAAGTGGTTCAGGGCGCAGCAAAATACGGGGGTACACATAGTGTGGGCCTCAGGGGTATTCCAGAGGGTTTAGGTACTTTTTCTACAGATAACATCCTCTTGCCTTCAAAATACTCATTTTGTCACCATTCAACAATAACTAAGGTATAATCAAACTATTTTGCTGGGATGCACTCCAGAAGTCAGAGTGATTGTACATGAATAAAGACAGAAGGTAACTGGTTGTCCAGCACATTTAAAGTAACACAGCATCAAGAACCAAGGCCAACTGATGATCAAAGAAAGTACAGAAAGCAGACTACTAGGAGAACAATCTGTATGCAAATACATATGTATTAGGAAGAATTAAATGTATTGCTGATTGCTTTCCCAGATAACAATGCCTCTATTTCCACAAAATGGCTTGCACAGTACAGCTCCATGGAAAACTCAAACAGATACCTAAACGTAAGTATTAAAAAAACCCCACAGCAGATGATCCTAAGTAAAAGTATAGTGAATTGGTCAAGGAAGAATACAGAGAACAAACAAAAACTAAACAGCTGCCTGTGGCTGGATATTCACAAGCTAATGTACAGTATTGTAGCTGTTTTTCTGAAGAGCGGGGGATACAGACCTTTAACTGTATATAGCAGTGACTGAGCTCTACATTCTAAGGCACAATCCAGCAAAGGCTCACCCACATGCTGATATAAAAGGTGTATATTGAAAAGGTTTATGATATGGTGTCTCCACCAGCAAGGAAGGAACAAGTCTTAAATACAGAGACATCCTGCTTCACAAAAGGCTTTTAAAACTCACAGAGGTAGTTTAAAGCCAGTCTGCCGCTCCACTGTCAGCCGAAATAAAAGAGGTCAAGCATTATGTGTTCACAATGACACAAACCAAGAACAAACATACTGCTCCATTCTGAACGAACTCTAAGTGGTGAAGATGTGCTTTGAGGAAGAAATTACAGAAATGAGCCTCCCAGTGAAGCAATTAGATGTTGCTTCACAACTTTTTCATCAGATGATTAGGCTAACTGCTTGCACGCATGTGGTAAACTCACGCATGATAAAAAAAGAAAGTCAGAAGGAACGCACAAATTCTGAATGAGCCTCTCTAACACTAAAACTACCATCTCATGAGAAGAAAAAAAACCCTTTTCTGGTTTGCAAAGATTTCGTCTCCACAAAATAGCCTCCTTGGCTTGGTGAGGGATATACACACCAGATGAGGAGAACCACACGCACACAAAAAAAGTAAATTAATGGTTAATCCAATAGGATAAACGCTATCTTGGAATGAGTGGGTAACATATTTTTAGCCATTTGTGTCCTACATCACAGATCACAACTTTAGTAAAAGTCCACTAAAAAGAAGCTACATCGTGCTTCTCAACAAAAATACTGTTTAGAGTCCTGAGATGCTCAGAAGAAACACAACTTTTCTCTTTTTGGAGAGTGAAAAAGGAAATGGATGCCAATGATGCTTAGTGTAGGAGAAGAGTAGGCATCAAAATGTATGAATGTTAAAGTTAGCATTCTTATCTACTTGGTTCCGTGGTGGTATGGGAACATGAGAAAAGGCAGCAGGATAAACACTTGTGTTGTCCCTTCCGTTACACAAAGTAGGAAAGAGAAGAGAGAGTATGTTTATGAAATCAGTTATAGGAGCACACAGATAATATGCTGGGGAAAAGCAGGACAAGAAAACAAAGGTATGCTTGGGGTTTTTCTAATGACATAGAACATATGGCTTTAAAAGGAGAGAAAGGGAAAAGAAAAAGAAAATTTATAAACATGGCCCAAGGTGAAAAGTACTAAAAAAATGAAAAGAAAGAGACGTTTGTGAGAGGAATAAAGGGGAAAAAATGATGAAGGAAGAGAAAGTAAACAATAAGAAAGGCAAATCAAATTAACAAGGACAATAAAGCTACTTTCAAGAGAAGCATTGTGGCTGAAGTGCTAAAATAAGCAAAAAAAGGTATCCCCATTAGCTCAGACAATAGAGGTTTATACTTTTATTGTTGAAGTGTTCTAGCTTTCTTCTCTGTGGACAATTCTGTTATCTGGATTTGTGGCGTGACTATATTTGCACATAATTTGGACAGAAAATATGCATTTCTTTAAGAAAAAATAAAGCAATAAAATAAACCCTAAAAAACCAGAGACTGGGAGTTGTCTGGGGAAAAAAAAAAGAGAGAGAGAGAGAGAAACTATTGAAAATGTCTAAGCAAGTCACACAAGCTGTTTTAAATGGCATATACTTTGACTTTCTTTTTATAAAAATATATAACAAATATCAGACATTCTTCTGCTACTGCTGTACATGCATATCTATTTTAAATTATCTCTGCACTCTGAGTAGCTACTTTATATTTTGCTTTCTCCCCTGCAG
>NW_010396936.1:0-7504 GCF_000710305.1 Buceros rhinoceros silvestris | reverse complement strand
CTTTATATGTTGCCTTCGCCCCGTCAGCATGAATGCCATCTGTTATTTCCTAATGGACAAAACCACGAGTGGTCACAAGTAACAAGCAGACATATAAATGATCTTACAATTTGTTTAACTAAGGCTTTAGAAATTTCAAATCCTTCTAAAGAAGTTGTTTGGTTACCAGTTGGAAGACTGCTAGTAATGCAAGAGTTAAGCAACGCATTTAGAAGTGATGGGTTCTCAAACACTACTGAATTACAAGAAAAAGGATTTTGGACGTCATTGACATGACACAAATACAAGCACTGTCAAACATGACAATAAATCACTTTTCACAAGAAAAGAGCAGCAAATGTTTGATGCAAGCAGATGCTTCTGTGATTGATATGCAGCCCTGATCTTCAACAAGAAATAGAACAAATAGGAAACAACGTAAAGTTTGCTGTCACCGAGGAAGAGAACGCATATCCTGCAACTATGAATGAAGCAATTAGACTATCTCTCCGTTACACGCACGTTTATGGATAGCAGCTCTCTACAAATACTGGCAGGATTAATGCTGTCTTTAGAATGACAGATCTGCTTTTTTGTTGTTGTTTTTTGCACACCATATGCAAGCAGGATTTAATTTAAAACATGAACATTGATTTTTGCCCTTTTCCCTTAATTTTTAAAATGGCACATTAAAAAACGTACACAATAAATAAGATAATTTAAAATTATGTCTACATAAGGGAAGAAGAGAAAATTTTTAAAAAATTACTCAGTACTATCCCCTTTGATGCACATAAAGCTTCTTCAGCTTACCAAATATTTCAGCTATTTTTCCTCCTCCTATCCTGTTACTTTATCTCATACTCATTTACAATTTTGCTAGCTTAAGAAATTAATCAAACCAGAAAGCAAGCTTGCGATTTTCATCCTAAACCCACAAAGCCATTTGTCTACAGTAGGAGAAAAAAGAAAGTACAGAGATACAAAGTAAGATCTGTTCGTGGCTTAAACGATTAGTAGTTTTGGTCCATCTGGAGCACAAAGAGTATGAGAAAGCCCCATTTTTCAACGTAGAGAATGAAATCTGAGACCAATTTTATCAGCTACCTAATAGGGTGTCAAAGAGGCAGACTTCTCAGAGGTGCACAGGCAAGAGGTAAAAAATACCAAGCAAAGGAAAAATCTTCCACTGAGAGAGCATGCAAATCCAGGGACGCATTTCTCTGAGAGGCTGCAGAACCTCCATTCTTGAATGTTTTTCAGAATTCAGTTAGACAAGGCCTTGAACAACACGTTTTAACTGGGAAGCTATCCCTGCTTTGCACTGGCTAGATGGGGCCTACAGATATTCCTCCCAAACTTGTGATGGATTTGTCTTGCGTAGGGCTCAACTCCTTCATAGTACCTTCTGTGGTGCTGTGTTTTGGATTCGTGCTGAAAACAGCGTTGACAACCCAGGGGAGTTTTAATTCTTGCTGGGCAGGGCTTCCTCCGAGCCAAGGCCTTTTCTAGTTGGGAGGAGACACAGCTGGGACAGCTGAGCCCAGATGACAGGAGGGACATTCTGTGCCGTGTGACATCATGCTCAGCATACTCAGCTGGCGGAAGAAGAAGGAGGGGTGGACGTTCAGAGTTATGGCGTTTGCCTCCCCCAGTCACCGTTAGACACAGTGGAGCTCAGCTTTCCTGGAGACGGCTGAACACCTGCCTGCCGACGGCAAGCAGTGAATGAATTCCTTGTTTTGCTTTGCTTGCATGCGGGGCTTTTGCCTTACCTATTGAACTGCCTTTATCTCAACCCACACGTTTTCTCACTTTTACCATTCCCCTCCCTTCCGCCATCCCACTGTGGGGGTACGACTGAGCAAGTGGGCGGTGCTCAGTTGCCGGCTGGGGTTAAACCATAACAAAAGTAAATAATTCTATTGTCCAAAAGGAGTTTTGAAAACAGAACAGACAACTAAATCACATAAAGACTATTTTTTTCCCCACATTCATAGAATGTAAAGGCTCCTGGATATTAACTTTCAATCTAGACAGAAAAGCATTATTAAAATAATGAAATGATTTTACTTATAATTCTACTTTTTGACAACAGTGGATTATCAACACATCCAGACTCTAATCAGTAGAAAATGAATGAGTCCTGAGACTGGATGCTCTGCATAATCATTTAATTCTTCAAATTTAGCTCTACTCAGTGGTAATTCATAGATTCTTGCCATGAGATTTCTGTTTAACAACCTTAATAGAAATGAATCAGCTGCACAGTGACCATACACCCATACTCGATAAACACACTTTACTCGGTAGATTCAACACTGTGCCAGTTTAGGGGAAAAAAAAAAACAGTTCTTCCTGTTTGAAAGGTTTGTTTTAAACTGAGCAGTTGGAATAGTCCTTCCCACATCATGTCCAGTGCACCTCAGAGGTTGCAAAAGTTTCTCGCGAGGCTGCCTGCCCTTTAAGAGACCATAAGCATACCACACGCGCCTCGCTCTCTTTCACCCTAAGTGGCGTCCCTTACGTTTTGATTGGTGGGCTTGGGGCTCGGCAGGCTTGCGGTCTCTCAGCAGCCCGACAGCCGCCACTTCGCCATCGTCACTTTTGGCAGTCACCACTTCGGAGCAGGAGCCAACCAGTTGCCACAGAAACCCCCTGTGCCGTGGGAGACAGACCCCCGCTGCTGGAGCCCCCGCGCCTTGGGGCTGCCTTTCCCCTGCTGCTGCCGCTGCCGCTTCGCTGTTTGCTTCAACCCCCAGGATCAGACCGGTAGGACTGGGCAGACTCTGCCTTTCCACATGGTGCCCTGGTGTTTTGTAACAGCCGCGGGTTCTTTGTTTCTGCCTCTGCGGGAACCACGTGGCCGCTGCCAGCATTGATGACTGCCGCAATATTCGTTTGCTTTCACTCCTGATCCGTGGTTAACCCTCACTTTCCATCCCATACAGAACCCCTTAACAGCTCACTGTTTTGGTTTTTTTCCTGTATATAATACATTTTTGTTCTAGTGTTATCAAACTTTGTTGCAGTTTTCCAAACGTTCGGAGGTCTCACAAAATCTTCTTCCTTCTCCTATTTCTGCTTTTTAATTGGTGTTTTGTAACAGCCGCGGGTTCTTTGTTTCTGCCTCTGCGGGAACCACGTGGCCGCTGCCAGCATTGATGACTGCCGCAATATTCGTTTGCTTTCACTCCTGATCCGTGGTTAACCCTCACTTTCCATCCCATACAGAACCCCTTAACAGCTCACTGTTTTGGTTTTTTTCCTGTATATAATACATTTTTGTTCTAGTGTTATCAAACTTTGTTGCAGTTTTCCAAACGTTCGGAGGTCTCACAAAATCTTCTTCCTTCTCCTATTTCTGCTTTTTAATTCTTTCTCTCCCAGTGCAGGGGAGAGGGGGTTAAAGATAGGAGAGGACACTTCTCCAGAATTGGCTTGCCTCGGCCAAACCGTTGACAAACGCTCACTCCTAAACCTCAATGAACATCAAATATTTAGAGATTGTCCTTTCAGCATTTTGTTTAGTTGCACAAGGAAAAGCAGACAAAAGGTTAAACCTTTCCTGCATTTTGTCTTGTGTTTTTAGTGAATAAACAGAACATTCCAACCTCTGGGGATATCGATTTATTCACAATCACTAAATTAATTTTTTAAAGAACAGTATAAGGGCTTCTCCACACTGGATATCTCTGCAAAGATGTGAAAATAAAAAAATAATTTAAAAAAGTCTCTCTTAATACATGCATGGTGAATTACCAACACAGATGGCCCCATTTATTCAGCAAGAGAAAAATTGATTCTATAATGGAAAAGAAATCTGTTATAGGAAAGGTGGGGAAGGCAAGAAAATAATTAATTTTTATTAATACTAACTGCTGAAGGAATGTGTTTTTTGCAGAAGTCACAAACATAAAACTACAACACTAAATCATCACATTTTCTTTAAAAAACAAATATATGTATATTTGGTCTTCTCAGTTAAACAAATGCTAATTCAGAATACCCCTACTCAGTGATTTACTCTAGTCTGCCAAACTATTTAACCTAGTATAACCTCTGTGTAAGATCAAAATCACCCCCCTTGTTAAAACCAGTTATTCATAAATCCAAATTTGATAAATATCTTTCTAAACGTGTGTCCCGGTTTAAAATCAACCCAGTTTGACTGGCAGATGAAACAAACCAGTTTCGGTGTTCCGGCCCCTGCACGTCACGGCACCTCCACTGGCTACTTGGAGCTACTCGGCAGGACGATGTCTCTTTCAGAGGCCACGTGCAACAGAGACCGCTCGTGCCTTTGCCAGCCTGGCCTCTGGGACCAGCCGTGATCTGCCTGCGCTCGCGCCTTTGTCGTTTGCTGCCCTGCGACTGGAGCCACCCGGGCTGCCACGGTCACAGCCGTTTTGTCTGCCCTGAGGGCTGTGATGACCTCTCTGAGGGGATGGCAGGATCCAGCTGGCTGTTGCTATTGGCTGCTCCACGGGAGCTCTGGGGTGAAAGGTATCGTCTGTTGCTGCTGCCTGCCACAAATCCCCCCTGCCGCTTTGCCCCGGGGGCATACCACGCTGTGACCGCCTGCTGTGACTGTTACCTCCACCATCGCTGCTGTTGCTACCTGGCTTAGTGGGAGCCAGCCCTGACTTCAGCCCTTGCCCAGCGACTACATGCCTGGTAGTTTGCCACACGAGATACCCAAACCTTGCATATATTTGTTAATCTCTTGTTGTTTGTTTGTATAATATAATTTTTGTTGTTATGAGAGTAGTTTTATTTTCCAAAACTCAGCTGAGATCTTGCCCACTTTTTATCTTTCCCTTTTCTCTCTCTCTCCATAACCCTTTCCTCCTGTAACAGAGAAGGGGTTGATTGGAGAGACAATTTGTCCCGTGGTTTGGCCCTGCCTCAGCCAAACTGGTGGCAGCATGACAGAAATTTAAGTGACACCCACAAATACTGGATTTAAGGTCAAAGTATATAACTATATTTCAAAGAAACCATGTCAAACAAGATATACAAACTAAGACTTGGGAGTAATAAAATCTAAGGTGTTTAATTTTGGAGCTTTTTTATACGGTTATAGCTTAAGCACAACTTTAGAAGGAAATGCCAAATGTTTACATTGCGAGTTTAAATTGCCCACTTCAGCTGGATTCAGACGATGCCGAACACCAAGCACCTATGCAAAGATATTCTAAGGTACATCTTCTATCAGAATAAGAATTGGATACATTTATCAAAGCCAATATTTTGTACAGAGGTCACACTTTGAGAGTTCATTCCACCTTTGGAGAAGTCGTTAGTTCCTGTGGTATTCACCTTTTCACTATGCGGATTCTCTCAAACCCAGGGAAACAACTTCATAAGTGCAACCACTGTACATCAAACCAATCACCTTTCAGTGAATTACAATGAGTCTACCAGCTATTGAATCAAAGTTATCACCTCATAGATTATACCAGGATCAAGTCAATGTCGGATATGCTGCATGGTGGAGTAGTTATTTGCTCTGGTAGATTAAAATCCTGATATCCTACAGCTGCTAACATTTACAGAAGCGATTGTATTCAGAACTGACCTGGTATAACTGGCTGGGGACAATCCTGCCATGGTAGTTCTTTAGGTAGTTATTATACTTCCCTTTAGACGGGAGCACTGGGTTTTCCCACATGTCCAATCTAGTAGTAATTCTTACACGGTCATCATGCTTTATAGAGCAACTTACTAAGTAACAAATACTGTTCTTGTATCTGGAAAGTCGTTCTGCTTTGTGAGGTTTACTGTAAAATGAACAGATTAACAGGAATGCATTTATTGAGTCTTAGAAAAATACATTTGAGATTAGAAATGCTGATTTAATATGATGTAATGAAGCTGTTCAATCACACACAAGTTATCTCATACAGTAACAGTCTTTGTAACAACTCTATAATACTTCAAGTTCTTATCACTGTGTTTCCAGATGGAGAGTTTAAAATACATAATTTTATTTATAATTTTATAGTTCATAATATATATACATTTAAAGTTGAGATAATATGATTTTTCAATTAATTGAAAGAATTTGAAATACTCAAAATATTCTGATATCAACCTTCTTGAGAAAGTGTTACAGTTTTTCACTTTGAAATTTTATACTTACTGTATTTTTACTTTCCATTGTGATTTACCACATAAAAGGTAACTGTCTCACTCCAATTTAGTTTACAAAAAACCTGTTTCAAAATTAAATGTTTTGTTCCAATTCAAAAGGAAAACTAATGTTAAAAATTTGCTTTTTTTTTTTTTGAGAAATTAAACTTCTTCTTCCTATGCAACTACTCAAGAGAGATCAGTCTAAAATAATGCTTTCAATACCTTCATCATAACTGGTTTTGGAATAAACATCATGCACTCATTTATATTTTATTTAGCACAAAGCTTTTTTCTATTATACTGAGATCAAATGTTGTAAGATGCTATCCTCCAAAACTAGAGTTACTATATTATTCTATTCCCTAAAATCTCAGAAACAGCGGAGTAGGAATCAATTCCTTCCTGCAGCACTACTGAAGTATTGTAATTTCAAAGAAAAGAAAGCGAACATTCCAAAATGAAAACTCAAGTGACAAAGAGCTAGGATGATAAAAAATCTACAAGGTTGACCCATAGTTTTGGGGTTCTTTTTTTGTTTTTGATTTTGGTTTTGTTGTCTTTTTTTTTAAACAAAGAGATTTAAACGGTGGGTCTGAATGAAAAAAAACAGCAGTAAATATTGATGTGTGACTTTTGGATGGAGACACAGGGGAAGGGATGAATTTCAGGTAGAATAAGTAATTATTTTAACTATTATTTACAACAAACCGAATTATGAAGTTGATGGGAACTCTTTAATTAATGCTCTCTGCCCTAGCAGGGATGTGGTGTCTGTGACAGTGAGAAAAAACCAATACTTTATATAGGTAACTTCCACAGATACCTTCCAATTATTTGTACATACAGTTTTGAAAATGAAAGCACACAACAAGAACTTTAAGAAAGAGGACATTCAGAAAATAACTTCACAAACCAGAGTGATATAATCCTGTGTATTTCCAGATCTCTAATGCTACAAATTTGGAATGGTTCCTTAAGTTACAGATTTTACATCCTGTGTTGAACTAAGGACATACGTTTCTGTTTAAATGCTGTGTAAGTGCAGGAGAGATAGAGTTCAGTCTTAGAGGTTAGAAAACACCACTGAGCCAGCCTATGTGATTTCCAGGACATAGGCCAAGCTGAAGCCTACAGCACTAGGCATGACTGTAAAGATGCTAAAGGGATGACTTTTCAAATCCTTGATAGAAGTTTTTCTGGTATACTCAGGATAAGCTATGGGAAAAATACTCTGACAAAGTCCTAAGCTAAACCTGAAGAGAAAAGTAGTATGTATATAGATAAAAAATAGGATAATACATATCATTTTAATACATATAAAATACACATATTTATATATTAAAGTAATATAATGTATATTGTAATATATAATTGTTATACAGACTAT
>NW_010396935.1:0-6058 GCF_000710305.1 Buceros rhinoceros silvestris | reverse complement strand
GGAAGGTCATCTCCCCCCGGCAGTGGGCTACCATCGTCCGGGCTCAGTGGGGCTGCAAAACCCTGGAGCCGTTTCATGCTGCTGCTGCTGGGAGGCATCAGGCTCCTTCTTTCACGAGGTGGCAATGGCGAGTTAGTTTTGCCTGTTCTGTCAGTGAGCAGAATAATTAGTGACTCAGATTCATGGAGCAGCAAGGTCACCCCTGGCTGAGAGCGGGGATGGATGCAGAGGTGGTGCTGAGCAGGGTCAGTGATAACGAGCTGGCATCTACCCAGAGCCAGCGGATTCCCCAGAGGAAGGGGGGAGACTCAGGAGCATGACTTATGTCTGCACCCGCGATTCCGGGCACAAGGAGCCGACGGGAGGGCTGGGCTCTGCTGGCCTCAGAAGAGGTGCCGGTGTATTTGCTTTCAGACTGATTCGGGTCGCAGAGGTCTGTGCTGCAATGCCAGACTCAGAGGTGGGTCCGTTAGGGAGAGGATCAAAGGAATAACCTCTCTGGAGGATCTCGCTTGCAGTCGGGATCACGACCCAGGGAGAGCACGGTCCCCAGGAGAACAGGCTCCGTCATGGGGTGCACGGTGCTGGGACTAGGTCTTGCGTGCTTTCAGGCGTCAGCAGCAGTGGGTCAGGGCAGGCTCATTAGCAGAGAACTTACTGACGAAGCTCTTTACCTAGCTTTTATAACTTCTTGAACAAATCACCTGTTATTACAGAACAAGTTACTTTTACTCCAGAGTAAAAAGGAGCCAGAGGATTCCAGAGAGGAATTGTTTGTCCTGATTCATTTTGTGGCAATGGCAAACCTATCCCAGCGGGGGATGGAGACCAGGCCACTTGCCCACCAAATCCTCCAGCTGAGAAGGCTGAGACAAAAACTCGGGTTTCATTTCAGCCGGTAAAGCTGCCTGCATGAAAGGAGCCAGGGAGGGAAA
This sequence comes from Buceros rhinoceros silvestris, assembly GCF_000710305.1. Taxonomy (NCBI): domain Eukaryota; kingdom Metazoa; phylum Chordata; class Aves; order Bucerotiformes; family Bucerotidae; genus Buceros; species Buceros rhinoceros. Next base: position 5,123 of record NW_010396935.1, on the reverse strand, counting down.
GGGAGAGGCTGCAGAGGGGTTTCCTGGGGAAGCCAGGCAGGAGCAGGGGGTTGAAAGGGGCCATTCTCTGTGCACCCAGAGGCTGGTTTGCACAGCCCCACACAATGTCTCAGGGAATTGGGAGTCCCAGCACAGAGGCTGAGGAGGCACGAAGCAGAGCTGGGAATGTTCTGAAGGTGTCTGGCACTGCCATCTTACACCTCTGCCTCTCTGCAGCTCTGGAGGTACAGAGCGCCCTGTTTCCTGCTGCACTTCAAGGCTTCATTAATGAGAAGCAATCTACAGCTTAAAAGCACAAACGTGTAGCAATCCCAATAAACAGGCTGGTCAGGAAGAGCCCTGACCCATCACGATGCTGTGATTGACGTATTCCAATGGCACTCACACATCAGAGGACAAGGGACAGCAGCTGCCTGTGGCAGGGACGTGGTCTGCCTGTGCATACACCATTGGGACAAAAGGACTGTCTGCTCCCTCCAGCTCCTGTGGGCCTCTGTGTCGTGACAGGACAAAATCCACAGGAAATTTTCTTCCCCACTGCCTGGAATGCTGGATTTCAGCAGAGGCGTTGTAATTTTTGTTCACATGCTGCATTGCAAAGGAGCTGTAGGGACAAGTGACACAAACGCCTGAACATTTCTGGTGATCAGCAAGAGCAGTTCCACATCTGTGAGGAGAGTTAAGTCCCTCATTAATCTTGAGAAATGCATAGAATCACAGATGGTGTTTAACAAGTCATCAAATCAGACTGGTTCGGTGTGAAGGGACCTCTCAAGCTCACCCAGTCCCTCCCCTGCAGGGAGCAGGGACATCTGCACCCAGAGCAGGGGGCTCAGAGCCCCAAGGGCCAACCTGACCTGGGATGGTGCCAGGGATGGGGCTTCTCCCACCTCTAGGGGCAACCTGGGCCAGGGTCTCCCCACCTTCAGCGTCAACAATCTCTCCCTTCTCTCTGGTCTGAATCTCCCTCTCCCAGCTGAACCCTGGACACAGGGTACCATGAGAATGCTGAAGTATGTGAACCTCCCGTTTGTCTGCATATTGCAGGCTCCTTCTCTGTAGCTATAAAAGATGCTTGCAGAAAATAAAGTTCGCTTAGCTGCTTCAAGCTGAGTCGTCTTTCAGTCCGTCACAGGACTCTGCTGACCAGCTCCTCCCCAGCTTTTGGACAGACCCTTGCAGCACTGACAGGCTGCACTAAGGTCTCCCCACAGCCTGCTCTGCTCCAGGCTGAACCTCCCCAGCTCTCTCCTCCCAGCAGAGGGTTCCACCCTCGGGTCATTCCTGGGACTCCTCTGGCCCTGCTCCAGCAGCTCCATGGACCCCAGGGTTGGCCCCAGCCCTGCAGGGGGGTCTCCCCAGAGCGCAGCAGAATGTGGCATTGCCAAAACCACCAAAGACAGCCCTGTGAAACCAAACTGCTCTTCTGTGTTTCAGGATCTCCAGGTCCTTCTCCTTCGCCTGTTAATTATTTATTCTTCCTTTCACTGTGTAAACGACAGAACAGTTCCTCACAGATATGTTATATTTATCAGCATTTAGAATAATAAATGACACCTTACTTGAGCCCCTGGATCCATTTGTCCTGTCCAGTGCCTCCCCAGAAGCAACAGTAGTGTGGCGATGTACGATGCTGATAGACCACCAAGCCCTGGCAGCCTGGCGCAGCGCTCCGTGTAGAGCCTTCGCTCCATCACAGATGGCTGGCTGGAGGTGCAGCCCTGATGAGTACCCACGAGGCAGGAGGATCCTAGTCTTTAATGGATTGTCCTGGAACTGTAACGGATTTTTTCATGAGAGAATAACTGGACAGTTTATTGGAGGGCGGCAGGTACTGGTGGGTGAGAAGGCTCCGAAGTAGCGTTCTGGGCATACCTGGGGGATCCACAGCCCCTGTCTGGGCAGTGCCCAAAACTCCAGTTTCCAGCCTTGCCTCAGAAGCAGGGCACAGGCTGTTTGCTGTTTGAACCAAGAGGGGTGTTCTGATCAGCTTCGGGCTGTGTCTGGCACTGTTCCCTCTGGTTGCAGTGGCAAAGATCAGGTGTTACTGGTCTCAGCTGGTGTTACTGTCTTAGGGAAGGCATCAGGAGGTGGGCAGCACCAGGGTGCAGAAGGGAGCAGGAGCAGAGTTTAGGCTTTGTTTTTGGCTTGTTTTTTTAAGTGTATTTACGACATTGTCATTCTTAATTAAAGCTTAGCTGTAATGAGCACCTGCCCACAGCACTGTGCTACCTCGGCAGCTGGGCTGGTGACACCGTGCTCTGGAACTGGGACCTGGAGAGCGATGCGGACATTCCGGCAAGACTGGCCATGAGGGCCCTGAGCTCTTGGATCCCTCCAGCCCTGAGAGCCTGCGGCAAGGTCCTCTCCTCCCGCACAGCACTTACAGCTAAAGTAAAAAAAATAACCAAACGAAACAAACCGAAGAAGGAAATGCAAGTCCAGACCAGCCCCCCACGCCAACCCGCCTGTTTGCACATCCTCTGCCAACCGACCTGCTCGTGCGGCTCAGAGCTGCCACCAATAATTTGTCCTTCCTGGTTTCAAGGGGTTTTTGAGTTTCTTTCTGCAGCAGCCACTTGCACAATCAGTGCTTGCACACCCCCAGGACCAATTCTGCCCCAGTCCTCAGGGTGAGGGTTGTGCATTCCAGAATTAAAGCAGCACAGACAATGGCTCGGCCAAAGGCGCTGGGCACAGTGCAGCAGAACCGTGTGGAGAGAAACTCTTCTGAACAATAAAGTGGTGAATGAGATGGAGCTCCCTACACAGCTCCCGGAAATCTGTAACGGCAAAACACTCAAACTATGCTTTAAAGCAAATAGTTTCTCTTTATTGTTCTTTTTTAACTAATATGTGAGTATGACCCAAAACAGTGACAACAAAACTTGGGTATCGGTCGTTTGGCAGAACTTGGAGAACAATTTGCTGTGGCACGCATTTGAAAGCAAAAGAGTTAAAAGTTCCGGAACTAGCTTAAGGCTACAAAAATAGTCTTGATACCAGCAGGTGGGCAGCGAGTTAACGCTGCTCTCGCTTTCGAATGACTTGCAGAACTAATCCAGCCCCCCCCACCCCCCAAAAGTTGCAGGGTATTTTCCTGCCTCCCCAGGAGGTTCCCGATTTGTTTTTTAAAGTTATGAGTGTGGGTAACTCGGAACACTTCCTCCTGTGCTGCAGCAGCAAGCTGATTGTTTGTTGTGACTCGAGCGTTTCCGTGGAGTGTGGTAAACATCATTTCACAGGCCTGTCGAAGCTTCTGTGTGAGAGGAATTTGTCTCCAGGGAGCAGGGGTGGCGTTCCAGGCAGTCAGGATCTGGCCACGCTCCTCCTCTGGGTGCATCTGGGTGCTGCTCCTGGAGGATGGTCTTTAACTTCTCTCCCCACCCTCCTGCCAGCGGTTAGTCCTCCAGTGTTCCAGCTCAGGTGCTGGTGGGAGCACCCCTTGTCCTGCTTCAGTCCACTGGAGCAGCGACAGCTCCAACAGCCTGAGCCGAGCTGCAGCCCATCACCAGCTCAGGCCAGTTTGGCCAAAACGCTCGAGGGAGCAACCGAGCAGTTTCCACTGGCCTCTGGAGGGGGATTGACCTTGGGCAGGGCAGGGCTGGGCAGCGCTGGGAGGGGTAAAGCCATCGGCCACCTCACATACATGATCTTCTGCTTGCGTGAGCAAACCCGGAGGCTGGGCTTCGTCAGTGCTTTGTAAGACAACTAACTCCAGACCAAGAGGGCTGGGACTGCCCGGTGTGACCCGCTGACCTGGCACACGCTCTGCTGACATGCTTCGTTCGGGACTTTATTGAGGAGGTCAGTGTGTCCCAGGAGATCTTACCCGGCTGAGGTGTCACCTGCCGCCCTGCTGCCAGCGGAGCCACAGGGCAGCTCCGAGGCAGCACAGTGCGTGTGGTTCCACCAGCCCGGCACAGCTGAGCCACCTCTGAACCTGGACAGACGGACGCGGCAGGGGAGCTGCAGCACGCACAGCTGGTACTTCTGTGGAAGCTGGTTTAGAAACAGTCACCCGGGTGTGCTGACATTCTCTAATCACTGAAAACTAAACCAAAACCCACCTGCCCCCCACTCTAACGAAGACAATGTGTTGTTTGGAGCCCCCTCATTCGTGGAGATGCTTTTTCCCTGGAGCGGATAAACCCCCTCAGCGTTAGCTGGAGGTCTCCCAGATGAAAGTTTTGGATGAGTAGGGTTTTTTCCAATGTACTTATCTTTGGGCGGATTGGAGATGGCACTACACTGGCTGACGTTCAAAAGCTTTTCTCTGGAAAGACTCGCTGCCAGGGGATTAGAAAATCAGTACTTCTAAAGTGAAAGATTGTGCTTTGGAAGTTTGAAGAAATGGGTTGGATGCACAACCAGTACATAACTCTAGACAGTGGGGGGGGTTAATCATGACAGTAACCAAAATGTGACCTTCACAAGAAGGTGACTAATATTAACTGTTATAATTTAATTTTCTGTGGTATATTAATGAGGAAATAACTGGTAAAGAAGCAATGAAGTTTCTTACAGAAATGTGCATGGTATAAATTACTCGATCTTGTAAATCGCTGAGCTGCCTTGAAGAAAGCAAAGCGTGGGTCACAGATGCGTGGCTCCCGCACCGAAGGGCAGTAATCTGCCTGGTACTCCACAGAGAGGTGGTGCCTGCGGAACGGAACGGTGAGGAGGAAGAGGAGGAGGAAGAGGAGAAGGAGGAGTTTTCTCTCCTCGTGCAGTTTATTTTGCTGTGTACACAGAGCGTTTAACTTCCTTACTCCTGCTCGTCGAGTTCCGAGCCCCGTGTCGGTTAACCTGCCCCTCGTTTCCAGCCCAAACTGGAGGAGGGCAGACCCAGTCCGGGACAGGGCAGACCCAGCCCGGGGGAGAGTCGTGCTTGTCTCCCCGCTCCCGGTCAGGCGTGTCCCCGGTACTGGGGCCGTGCCCGGCTGCCCGGCGGCAGCGGAACTGCGGCGTGGAGTCAGTCACTGATGTTTTCACCGGACATTTTGCGATGCAGACAGGAAAGCACATCAGTGTCGTTTTCTCCCGGGATTCTGCCGCCCGTGCCCGGCCCTCCCGTGCCCGCACGCCCCGGCTGCCGGCAGCTCTGCAGGCCACGGCAAAGC
>NW_010396934.1:13502-23996 GCF_000710305.1 Buceros rhinoceros silvestris | reverse complement strand
TCCCCTGTTCTCAGTTGTGCATATATATATACACGTATATATAGTAGTGTATAGTTGTGTGGATTTATTGTCCATTAAAAGTTTGTTTCAGTTTCCCAAACACAGACCGAGGTGTGAATTTTCTTCTTTCCCCTTAAACCCCGTCTGTCTCTAGTGAGACAGAGGGGATCGTTAAGGAATTCAAGGAGTTATTACCTCAGGACCTCGATCCTTAACAGGCTCTTAGTGGACTCACTTGGGAGCTGCAGGGCTAACAAAAGTTTTCTCTTTATTTATTATTTAAAGGAAATTTTTATTTTGAAAAAATCCCAAAATCTAAGAGAGTATTTGGAAGCCAGACATACCGATTCTCAACAACTTCTACTAGCATTGATATTATCATGCTAAAATAAATGTGAACATGCTAGAAACAGTCAGAACCACTCTTGTAGAGGCATAACTCCCTTTTATCTGTCCAAGTTACTGCACTGAAGCTGAGTGCAGTTATGTCTTAAATATTTTCTCACTTATGAAAAAGACAAGAATCAAAACCCCATTAACGACCAGACAAGAAAAGTGACAAGAAAAGGATTGTCCATAATGTACCATCTGAACACGAAGAAAATGTTTTACTTCAAAGCTGTCACCATGTTGTATACAGAAGCATAGCTGCCTCTTTTCAAAGCTTAGGGGTTTGTCACCATCATTATTACTGCAGGAGACAGCAAGAATCACAAAAGCTAGTAACAAAAAAAGTAACCCTTTTCTTCCTCTTCTTCCCTGGGAGAATCACACTGTTTCTGTGAGACAGATCATAGCTGCTGTTCTGGAGGAAAAATTAAAACTGATACAGATTTTTTTTTTTTTAATCAAAACTAGACAGTTTTGTATAATATTAACCTCTCCCTCTGGGTATTAGTTGGAGTATAATATGAGATTCTCTCCACCATCCTTGATTCTCAACTTTGCTTTCATGAGAAAGAACAAATTATCTCAGTCACAGCAGCAAAGCCAATCCTGACATGTATAGTAAATTGTTTTGAGGAAGTAAGGTGTACTGCTGTGGCGTGCACCTGGAGTGAACAAAATGAACATAAAGGATTTCTCTAGGGAAATCACAGAGGTTTGTCTGAACCAGTTTCAGGAAAATAAAAGCGAATCCCTGGTTACAGACTGATTCTTCAGTAGCTGAACAGACAGCTACTTACAATAGCAGCTTTAGAAAGCGATTTAACAACAGCCAGGCTGGCTCTGATGCTGCCTTTTCAAAGTGCAATACAAATCAGTTTCAGCTGGCTGAGCATCTTTCCCACCAGGGCTACAAGCACCTCAGACTCACACTCCTGTACAACACCGTCCAGTAATTAAAATAACATCAATAAGCTCTGGCTTTTCAAAGGTCTGAAAGGCATACAATGTACACGAGTGTTTTATCTTCATTCCAGAATCCAACTTTGCATTCCCTAAAGTCAGAAGGAACAACAATCCCTATACAGTCTTCTGGCAAAGTCAGTAGCAATTCCTGTAATTCATTTCAACACAACCAGGATTTTGTATTTTATGTTTACCATTTAAAGACTACTGCCTCGCATCCATGAGCAGGAAGGCCTCACTTGAGAAGTGCTCTCAAGCTAGCTATAATACGTATCGCAGAAGGAGGAGGGAACCTTCTGCAAGGTGGAGGCCAGTGGGAGAGAGGTTTTCTCATTAATCGAGGCCATGAGCTCATACTCTCCAGCATTTGCCAAAACCAGACTTCGAACTTTGACACCATTGCCTTTCAGTTTACTTACAAGTTGCTCATTGCTGATGTAAAGCTGCCTCGAAGTAAGCTTTATGGAAAAGGTGTATACTCGCCCCGAGATAAAAATCTATGCCCTAGGGAGCAAATGCCAAGAGTATGTGGACAAGCCAGAGGAAAAAATAAAAAAGAAAAGAAAAAAGTCTTACAGACTGAAAAGAAGATGAGAAGGACTAATCAAAAAGATACCTCAACAAACACTAGGAGTGAAGTGAGGAAAATAAATTGCTTGGTAAGAATGAAGACAAGCAAGACAAATTAGTTACTGGGGTACAAGGAAATTGAGTTTTGGGAGGCAACAGGAAGGGGGAAAAATAGATGAGAACTAGTATAAAAAGAGGCAGAAATGTTCCATCTCATTTTAATCAAAAAAGCTGAGAGCTTCTCAGTGGAGTTCACAGGACATGAATGCCTGACTGCTGTAATATTCCTACTGATACATATCCCTAGCAGGTGCTCCTTCATTATTCAAGGGTAGAGAGTACCCTGCCACTTCTTGCCTGTCTTCAGCAAATAACCAGCCTAATTAAGCTGTTTTGTAAATGGAGAAAGTAAACTTTTAATAAAATTTGTGAATATCATAATGGAATAAGACAGTCAATTTTATACTTAACGCTTTAAGAAGAGCAAAAGTGTGTTTATCATCAGCAAATGACACTGTAAATACAATTTGTAAGAGTAAAAGGCCCTGTAGGTGAAAAATAGCTTTAAAAAATTACCAGAAAATCAATTCAGGCTTAGTTAGGCAATCATTACTAATTAAGGAAAACTAATGCACTGACATATTGCATTATAAAATGAAAAAAAAAAATGAAACAAAAAAGATAAGGGAAAAATATTTGAGGTTCTGGAAAGACTACAAATAAAGAATTCCAATAACCTAATCTGAAACATATGTCAAGGGCGAAAAGTGCCTCTATCTCGTAACAGAGAGAAATACCCACAATCTAGCAAGATTTCAATGATAAAAGGCAGTTCCTTCTACATACAAACCCACAAGAAACAATCCACAGTCAAAGGTAACCACTAAATATCTGTTTGAAGTAGAGGTCATCAAAGGTTAGAAAAATAAGACTGATATTTCTCAGCAAATTTAAGAAACCCATTACAACTAGCAGCTCCATTTTGCTGGTGTTCAGAGACATCTGATTTTGAAACATCAATGATTTAATGCCTGCAGACAAAAAAAGACTCAGAGATGTCACGTTTCAAAGACACTCATAACTGTATCCTCAGCATAAAAATGAGAGTTGACAACATGATGATGAAAAACTGTTCTTGGGGCATAACAATTGGCAAATTGGCACATAAGGGGAAAATAACACAATTCATCCTATTGCAGCGAGATTCCTGGAGAAATAAAAAATACATGCAAGTGTTGTTCTCCAAGAGACTCCAAGCCTGCGTGTAAGACTGTGCCCTCTGTGAGCTTTAACTTGGTGCATCGTTTGAGGTCATGAAAGGTTTCACAGGACTGTAGCGGAAAATTCTTAATTTATCCACAAAATAAGTAAAGCTGCCATAAGCAGACCTGCCCAGCAGACTGAGAAGGAAAATCACTTCAAAGTAACTGCACAGTGAAAGTGAAGTGAAAGTATAACAGTATTCTGCATCCCCAGCCCTGGGTCTAGGCTATTTGCTTTGTATCCAGCTGGGACGTCTATCTGCACAGTAATACATATCACACAGCTTCTGTTCCCTGAAGCTGTGGCACATGCCATAGATGGAGGGGGTGCTGGAGGATTAGATTCAATAAATCACATGGCTGCCCACAGAAATTATACCAATCCCCAAATCAGGAGGTTCTCGATAAATAAGCATTGTGGAGGATGACCCAAAAAACTCCACCTAGTGCTGCCAGACATTGCTACAGCTCAACACACTAAATGAGGCAGGGGTGGGGGGAATCCTAAATTCCACATCTATCCGAAACTTAGTGATCATCGTGGGTTAAGGCTGGAAAGGCCTCTAGATGAATGACAGATGCTCTCTATTAACCCCTCTCCCTTCCCAAAGGGGAAGAGAAAGGAAATAAGGGAGAGAGACTTATGGACTGGAAAAGAAAACTAAAACTGCTTTAATGAGAATAATAAAATGAAACATATACAAATACATACAATATCGAACCCAACACCCCTGATGGCAACCACGTCTCTATCACCACTGATGCTGTGGGCAAGCACTGGAAAGCCCCAGACTAGACTCAGCAGCAGACAGAAACCGATTGCAGGAGCTGGATTCAGGAACGCACAGATTGGTATCTAAGACAGAACAGACAGATTCCTCCTCAGACACCAGACATTGAAGAGAGACTGACCCTCTTGATCCCTCAGCTTTATACCAAATACGACATATATGGAATGAAAGGAAACTTCTTGTTGGTCAATTTAGGGTCACCTGTGCTGTCTGCTCCTCCCCACAGATGCAGCTCTCACTGCACCCCTACCATGGCGCACAGGAGCAACTACAAGCAAGAGCCTTTCTGCAGACCAATTTCTGGTAGTAACTGTGAACATCAAGCGTTATCACTTCTAGCAGCAGACACTGTCTGCAAAAATACACCGTTAACTTCAGACAGTGCAGTCACTTGGCAGAGACTGAGCTGAAAAGTAAAAATCGCTGAACAGAACGAGTTCTGTTCTAGGTCAAACCAGGACAGTGATCTCCACAATTTTTGTATACAGAGGTCTGATTTCTGGCTATGACAGCTACATGCATTTTATCAAAGGTTCAAGAGGTTTTGCTCTTTTTTGGTCCCAGATGTGAAAGGGTTGCTTCCATCCCATGGTCAGCTTTCAGCTGAAGTTAACCACTCAACTACTTAGTTCTAATTGTTTGGTTGTTTTCCTCAAGCGTGCATAACCTGATGTTGTCCAAATATACAAAATGTCAGCCTTATGAATCACTACTAGAACACTTAGTAGGTACAGTGTTTAGCAGTTTTGTATAAACTACTTGATGAGCCTCTTTCAGGACTCAGAACAGTTCTAGCCCTATTTTGTTTTTTCCTTCTGAATATACAACCATTACATTTTGTGGTTTAATAATGTCCAGCAATTCCATTATGCTTGTTAGAGAACAGACACACATCAAGGAGGAGAACCTGCAGAAGAAAACATACAACCCTCATGACAGTGGGGGTCATGAGTGTTGTAACAGATACAATGGGTGAGCAAAGTTTGAGAGAAGGTAATTAATCTGATTTTTATAAGAGTCATAGCTTGTCATTGCCCTAACCAGTTCTGCAAAACAGTATTCATTTGTCAGCATCACCACAAAAGTAGATTCTCTGGTAAGTAATTCCATAGTAGTAATCCTGTTTTAGCAAAAATCCAGACAAGTTAAAAGGAGAAACTGTGAAAGAAATGTGGCTTTTCCTTCAATTATTAAGTTCTTTGGTGTCATTTAAACACTCATTCTGTATGCACTGAAATGGAAACATTTATTTTAAGTAGTATTTTGTCCCCTTTCTCTTTTTAGATCACATCAACAGACTTTTTTGTTCCTCTCTAGGGAAGGCAATCTGCTGCTACTTTTCTGTTAAAAAGTTCACAATATGGAGAAGCATCAGGAACAATTAGCAAAAAATGCTGATGTAAACTCAGCAGAAAGTCTACATAGACTCTCCAAGGAAATCTTTGGAAACACAAGTAGCCAAAAATCCTCTGTCATTTCATATACTTCAGGAAGTATGCAATAATTTATGGAAAAACTGTGCATATTGCAAAGAGTCTGTTAAGAGAGCTTCAATATGTGTGTTTAATTTTCCCCTCAGTATTGTCATTATTTGCATAAGCTTCTGCAACCTTGGAGCAAAATCTCCTGTGATGGGCTACATCTGTTGCAGTACATTTCACGCTGTTCTCCTGCTTCTCCTTCCCCCTTGTCTACTCAACAATCACAAGCCAATATTCCCTATTCTATCCCCTGCCTTCTGCTTACCTGACAGCTCTGAACAGAAATGGTCCCCATGAAAACCAGACAAAGGTACCACTCTTGCACACAGGTACACTGAGCAGTAGGCATGGTATGATGATACGTCACTGCAGCCCCTCCTAAAGCAACTGAAACTTCGTTAAAAAGTCTTTATTCAGCAAAAGGTATTTCCAGGGAGAAGACATTCTTTTTAAGAGTTTGTAGCAATGCCAATTCCTTCAGGTCTTTCTGTTCCAATACTTCTGAAGGTAGATACATTTATATTTAGACAGCCAAATAATATCCATTTCCCAGTTTGCAAATTATGTTTAATAAATATGTATTTCTTAATTAGGACAGGTGGCTAAAAATAGTTAATGAAATAGATTAATTTCCTAGAACTGGAATACATTATCTGCCCGAGTTCTTCACTTCCACTGATGTCAACAGTTTGCTTACTCCAACTCAAAAATGACAATTTCTGAGTAGGGTAATAGTCATTGTGAAATAAAAAGTAATGGAATATGGCCATTTGTGACCCCCAAAGCAAGATAAGAGCATCAAATTTTCTGTTCTGTTTGTGTAGAAATTTTACACACTCAGACCCCTTTCTCCTATGCTTATTTCATAGAATGGTTTGGAGCAGAAGGGACCTTAAAGAACATCTAGTTCCGCTCTCCTGCCACAGGAAGTGACACCTTCAGCTAGACCAGGTTTCTCAATGCACCATCCAACCTGGCCTTGAACACTTCCAGGGATGGGGCACCCACAGCTTCTCTGGCAACCTGTTCCAGTGTCTCATCACCCTCACAGTAAAGAACTTCTTCCTTACATCTAATTTAGATACACCTTCTGCCAGTTAAAACCATTACTCCTTGTCCCCTTTCCCTTGGTAGGGAAATTTTTCTAAGCACTTTCAATTAAGGTCAGGAAAATCTACCTACTAAATTGCTAAGCATTGCAAATAAAGCAGTTAAGATCTAACTGGCTCTGGCAACGTCCAAAAAGGAACAGCCCGTATCTGCTGGATTACCTGTTCTCCTTCAGAAAGCCTACTGTCTCTTCTATTTGGAAGAAACCAGAGATGCCTTAAAAATGGAAATGCCACCATCAAGCATGTCTCATCAAAACTCCATATACCTGTATATTAATCAGGGAGAAGTTATGGCTACCAGAAAGAAACTCAGGATGGCAGCCAAGACTTTGAAACCTCATTTTGCTATGGTAATTAGAGAGTCATTCCTACAAACACATGCAGTCCACATTCAGTCTTATGGTAAACATGTCAATAAAATGGACAAACAGCTGCAGGACTCAAAATCTACTGTGTAACTACAGCGTAGTTCCAGTACAACTACAGTGCAATTTACCAACAATTCAACAAAGTCCAACTGTTTTTGAAGTTTAAAGCTTAACCAAGACCTATTAGCAGACTATTTTCAAAAGCCAAAGAATGGGACTAGTCCAAAATTCAGGTGAAAAATAATTCTAATGGAAGCTTAAAAGAAAGAGATCAGTATTCTGTGAAAACAGTCACCAGGTAATCTTCAAACTACACTTTTTGCCTGGCTACGGCATCACCATTTGCGGATCATTTCAGATAAATGATTTAAACACACTAAAACACACATACTCTGCATGCTAAGATCCAAAAACAGAGAAGTATATAAAGTCACGCACAAATACTTGATCTACATGACCTATAATTATTCACTGTTGTGCCTTCTCCTCTCTTAATGGGTGCAAAACTACATATCAAATGTGGAAGAGCCTGTAGCCACATTTATCAGGAAAGGACGGAGGACCTACAATGGTTAGAATTCTCTCCACTTTGCCCTCCGAGGGCAATACTACAGCCACACTGTTGTCTTGTCTAGCTATACCACAGCTACACCCAGTCCTGAGCTGCTAAAGCCATGACTAAGAGAAACTAAACTTTCAGTTTAGGTGATAGAAAATGATTCCTTCAAACACTAAGATGCCTGGCGTAGCTGCAGCTGCTTAGCATGTAGGCAAAAATAATCCTCAAATATTTTGGATTCACAATCATCTATTTATAATGCCGTTCTGTCTCTCACCAAAAACACAAACATATGCCAGGGATTTTTATTATTATTCTTGATCTCAGCTCATTCATGTCGCCTGAACAAAATTTCTGCCTCTTTCTCATGTCCTCCCTAAACACTCAAAGGTATGTGCAAATAGTGTTGTCAAAGTATAGCAAGATCCTATCACACTGAAGATTAGCAAAAATGACAGTAATAAACACATTGAACGGTTTCTCCTTCTGACTTTTTTAAATCTGTAAGAAGTACAGCCCTGTGTTTTATATTTGCAATATTAGAACACACTACCCTCATCTACAAAGCATATGGTACTGAAGATAGAGGCATTTCAGCATCTACCCAGGATATAAAAGTAATTTCAAAATGGTAATTAAGCCTTTGAAGAGTATCCAATTAGTGTGAAAAAAAGTACTTTGAACAAATGTGGAGCTCTCTGTCTAAACTGAATTTATTATGACACCGTTGAAAATCTCAGTATTTTACGCTTTGCTACCTGTGTGAGCACCACTCTTTTTCTACACGTTTTATGTGTGTCAGCACCATCTTCACCAATTACTAGAAGCTGGTTTATGGCTACCTCAGGTTACCCGAGAAGTAGGAGGAAGCACATCTAATCAGTTGACTGAAAGTGGTATATTATCAGCTCATGACATATGTCACATGAAAAGTAGGAAGGACTTCTTAATATTGAATGAAGTCCAAGTGTGAAGGATTCTTTAAAACGGACTTTAGATGGTTTGCTCCGATATGCTTATGTTCTTCCCACATACATGTTAAGGACATGGCTGGCCTCTAGATGAATGACAGATGCTCTCTATTAACCCCTCTCCCTTCCCAAAGGGGAGGAGAGAGAGAATAAGGGAACAAGACCTATGGATTGGAAAAGAAAACTAAAACTGCTTTAATGAGAATAATAAAATGAAATATATACAAATACATACAATATCGAACCCAACCCCCCTGATGGCAACCATGTCACCGTCACTACTGATGCTGTGGGCAGGCACTGGGGAAGGCACAGACTGGACTTACCAGCAGATCGGAACCAGATGCAGGAGCTGGATTCTGGAACTGAATTCAGGAATGCACAGATTGGGATCTAAGACAGAACAGACAGAGTCCTTCTCAGACACTGGACACTGAAGAAGAGAGATTGACCCCTGTGATCCCTCAGCTTTATACCAAATATGACTTCTATGGGATGGCATGTCTTGTTGGTCAGTTTAGGGTCACCTGTTCTGTCCACTCCTCCCCACAGGTGTCGCCTCTCACTCCCTGCACCCCCACCATGGCACACAGGATTTAGCAGTGACCATGGTCTGTACAGGAGCAACTACAAGCAAGAGCCTTTCTGCATCCCAGTCCCTGGCAGTAACTGTAAACATCAAGCGTTAGCACTTCTAGCAGCAGACACTGTCTGCATAAATACACCATTAGCTTCAGACAGTGCAGTCACTTAGCAGAGACTGAGCTGAAAAGTAAAGTCACTGAACAGAATGAGTTCTGTTCTAACCCAAACCAGGACACTCATCCAGGCAAAGAGGCAGACTCCAAAGGTTGTTAAAGCTGGGAAGATAAAATTAAGTCTACACATAGCAGGTAATGTTCCTTAAGGGGATACAAGCATGAGCTAAATGAGTGTTTTATAATGGGCATATTCTTGCCCTTATCAAGCCTTTTCACACTTGACAATGTTGTGACTGCCTTAGTCCTGGTGGTGAACCATTACTCAAAGGTACAATGTTGATACAGTCATTGGGACAATTCACTGAGTTACTGCCCAACAAAATAAATGACACATACAGGTTTGCATTGCTGGATTTATACTAATACAAATTACAGCACCACTGCAGCTAGCATAAGAACAAATATAACACCACCAATAACAGGTTCAAAACAATCATCACCAGCATAGATGTCAGCGGTTGGCCGAAGTGAGCCAGGTCCGATGACGATAATACCCTCCCCTATCCCACCAGGGATAGGGGAAGAGAGAAAAGAATTCGTGAGACCTCTAAAATGCTTTTTGGAAAACTGAAACAAACTTTGATAACACTACAGAGATATATTAAATACACAAGAAAACCAGTGAGATGTTGAGGATTTTTGGAAAGCGAGGGTTAACCCACAGTCAGTAGCAACAGTGAAACCCGATCTGCAGCAGTGGTCCGAGATGGCAGCGGCCACGTGGTTCTGCCGCATGAGCAGAACACAGGAACCCACGCAATTACGAATTAGCCGGCAGCGCGAGATAGAGTAAAATGGCACAATCCTACCAGTCTCTATCGTGGATTGAGGCAAAAAAAGCAAACGGCTCTCAGGCGCGCGGGCAGTCCGGGCTCAGCTCAGCGCTTGCGGCAGGGCTCCGATGTGGCGTACCGAGGCAGCGCGGTGGCTTTTCCGGTGCAGCAGCTCCGGACAGCTAAAGCAGCTCAGTCGGTTCTCAGGCGCAGTGGAAAAGCAGCGACCGGAGGTGGGGCGGCGAAGGGCTCGGTCCCCGCAGCGTGGCTGAAAGCGGCGAGCAGGCAAAAGGCTCAGCTCTGGTGCGCGGCTTGGTGGTTTCTGCGGCGACGGAGCGGCTCGGCAGTGGTCCAGGCACGCAGTGGCTTTCTTTTCCGTGGCGCAGCTGCAGCTCTGGGATGAGCAGCATGCAGTGCAGCTCCAGGATGAGCGGGGTTCCGTTCTCAGCAGCTCAGCAGCGGTTCCCGGCGTGGCTCGCGCTGGCAGGGACTG